>NW_015549681.1:316800-343712 GCF_001515605.1 Sinocyclocheilus anshuiensis | reverse complement strand
ATTTTTTTATGGAGTAACGCAATATTGTAATGCATTACTTTTAAAAGTAACTTTCCCCAACACTGATGATATGTCTGTGTGTTTGCAGTGATGTGTGGCTCTCCGCCGGCTGTCGATAACACCGATCTAGTGGGCCGCAGACGCTCACACTACGACATCCACGCGGTGGTTCAGTACCAGTGCGCCGACGGCTTCTTTCAGAGACACATCCCGACTGTCCGCTGCCGACCCAACGGGACCTGGGAAAGACCCAAGATCATCTGCACTAAATGTGAGTCTCTAAACGCTGATCTGAATAAATATGGGTGGCTTTCTAAAAATGTTTTAGATATTTATTTTTAATTAATTTTTTATTTTAATTTACATTTTTTTTAATATTTTTCGGTTTCATTTTAATTTTAACTAAAATGTATTTAATTATTTAAATTAATTTAATTATTTTAAATGTAAGTGTTTTTGTCATTTTAGTCGTTTTTTGTTTTGTATATGTCTATATAGCTTTTATATATTTTTATTCCGGTTTTACATCAAAAATTGAAATGTTGTCTTGACAACTAGCTGAATTAAAATCCTTATATTTTATTTAAGTCACAAAAGTGTGTGTGTGTGTGTGTGTGTGTGTGTGTTTTTTTAATGGTTTTACTTCTTAGTTTCAGTTTTAGGTTAGTTAACTATAATAACCCTGGTTGTAAAGGGATTAAATAAGTTCATTAGAATCTGAATTGATTATTTTTTTTTTTTTTGTAATTCAACTTTTTTTATTTTTCAACAGTCAAAACTTCGTACATCACCACAGTATTCAATATTCACCTTTCCAATCAATTCATATTCAGCCACTAGTCACCATCAATGTAACAAAACAAAAAAGCACATGGAAATGTAACAGTTGTTAAGGAGTCCTGCTCATCACACCATTTTTATATGCTGCCAAAAATGATCCCATGTTTTTTTAATTTCTCCCTCACTCTGCAGTCTCCCCAACATGCACACATGTGATGCAATTTCAGAATCTGAATTGATTTAAAGCAATTAACCAGTTAATTAAATATTCCTGATTTAATCAGAAGTGTTTAATTGGATAAAAGCATGTGCCGAATTAATTAATATAGTGTAAATATAAATGCAAATCAGATGTAGTCATGTGACCGTTTTGTTTCCTTCCAGCGCGGCGATCTCACCGTTACCGTCGGCAACACCACAGATCTCGGCGCGAGCATCGACGACACCGGAGACACGGATCTGGGCACAAGGGGCGGGATTAAGCCATGGGGGTGGAGCTAAAAAGCAGGGGTCGTGACCTCTGACCCCGTGGCCTGTGTTCCCGTGAGTCCATGAGGAATCGCTACAGACGGAATGGACAGAAATAATGGTTCTTTTTTACCGCTGTTATTTAGGTTTCATTAACCCTCCGTTCACATCTAGAGGAATGTTTTTCATTGGTTATTTCACGCAGACGGTCGGTGATGTGCCACTCACCGCCACAAACGCTCTTCATCTTTATACGATAGTCATATTAATTTGTCTACACAGCAGGTGAAGGTTCTGGTAGCTCATGCTCTTATTTCTTCAGCTTTAGATTTTTGGGATGTGATGCTTTAATGAAATACTGAATGTCCAAACTGCCCAAAATCATTCATATTCATAAAATGAGATGCTCTTCAAGCCTTTAAATGGCACAATGTTTCTTTGTACCCCTTGAGACTTTACTTTTTTACTTTCATGTTGAGCGTTTGGTGATGATTTGGTTTATATTGCAAATTTAACTATTGTGACGTGTTGGATTAGAATCATAGTGAAACCTCTTATGTTCATAAATGAGTGAATCTCATGAAGAAAAGCAATGTCCAGCTCATGCTTCACACCAAAACTGAAAGAATAACATAAGAAGTTACGTTTTGCATAAAGAAAATTGAAGCCTGTTTTTAAAACCATTAGGATTTATTTTTGTATTGTGACAATTAAAGCACATTTTCCCTCAAATTAAACATCCAAATGTTTAAAAATAATAATAATAATTTTAAAAAAAATTACTTAAAATTAAAAATTAAAATTCAATTAAAAATCATCATCTCCAGAAAAGTTCAATTTTAATTAAAATGAGAAATTCAGTAAAATAATTAAATAAATGGCACCATGAAATATACTTAATATAGTCATTTAAAAATTGCCTTTACAATTTGAATATATTATTATTATATGTGTAATTGTAATATGTTTAATTGTCATAAAAATGTCACAATTAAAAAAATTCTTAATGCCAGTGTTATTTTAGTGTCACTGAGATTCTATTATAGTTTTTATTAATATTTCGAATCAGTATAAATGTTTCCATTTTCCATTTTCAATTTAATTTTACTTAAAGTTTTAGTAATCTTTTTGGTATTTTTTTTGTCATTTTAGTAGTGTTTGTTTTTATATATGTCTATATATTATTTTTAATTTCTGTTTTTGTTATTTTAGTGCATCATTTCACTTAACATTTATATTTATAATTTTTTAATGGTTTTAATTTTAGTTTTAGTTTACCTATAATAACCCTGCTTTATGCAAAATGTAATTTCTTGTTTCTTTTTGATGTGGGGTGAAATATGAGCAAAGCTGAACTGAAACTGAGTTTGTGATTGAATCAGTTCTCACACAAATTGTTATGAAGCATCTGAAAGATCTGGAATAGAGATGATTGGCAGGTGCTCGTCATGTGTGGATTTGAACATCAAACTAACACCTCTGTGTTCAGCGTGATTCCAAGTAAATCATTTCTGTTGACTTGACTCTGATTCCGAAGGATTTGAGTCTTTGAGCAGAAACAAACACAAACACGCTGCGTCCTCAAGAGGGCGATAGAGTTTCCTTCAGATCTCAGTATTATTAAACTTAATGGATTACTATTCAGGTCACTTCATATAAACATGTCAACAGTTCAACTTGCTTGGAAAGATCAATACATCGACCTGAAAGAGAAAACGGAGCCTAGGAAAAAGTGTATGCATGAACACATACTTTAAATTGCGTTCTGACTCATTTTAAAATGCGTGAGTGAGTGTTCAGACTTTATCAGGTACGTTTGAGGCCACAGGGTCTCGTGTCTCGTTCAGATGCTCGTATCTGATCTTCACGACCGCGTATGAGAGTTTATTCTCACCTGCTGAAGTGTGTGTGAATGTGACGTGTTGTAGGAATTTCAGACAGATTCATTTCACATGCCTGTTGCTTGGTAACATGTCGACATGTGTCTCGGTGCCCTTCCTGTGTGTGTGTGTGTGTGTGTGCAAGAGAATGCAAGTGTGTGTGTGTGTGTTATTTGTGACAACTGCATGCGTTTCTGTGTGTGTTTTTTGTTTGTAGAGTTTTAAGTGTTTTTTACACTACAGATGAGACTCATTAATTAGTTCACAACCCACACACACGGCAAAAAATGAGTTTCATAGTCAGTATTTTTGTCTTGTTTTTCAGCACAAACATCTAAACATTCCTAAATAAGGATACATTTACTTGAAGCAAAAATATTACTTTTTCTAACAAAAATTAAGTGTTTATGCTTAAAACAAGAAAATGTCTGCCATTGGGTTCAGAAAAATAAACTTGAATTAAGTTGAATTTTTCTTCCCCAATTTGCAGATATTTTTTCCAATATTACCATAAAATATGCTTAATATAACACTTTACAAATCTACTTTAAAATAAAATTGTTTTCTCTTTGAATTGTATTAATAACGTTTTATTTTTCTTACCCCACTGACAGATATTTGACTTGTTTTAAGCATAAACTCACTTCATTTTAATAAAACATAATAAGTCTTGTTTTCTAAAAAATTCAAATAATTTTGCATCTTGCATAAATTTACTCTCAAATAAAAAAAACAACATTAAAAAATCCTGTTCTCATCACTGCTAGAGGTTTGAAAACCATCCTGTCCAGAAAAAATAAATAAAAATGTTTTATAAATTCAGCATGAATTGAATTTAGTACAACAAATATTACCATAAAGTATGCTTAATATAACACTTTACAAATCTACTTTAAAATAAACTTGTTTTCTCTTTGAATTGTATTAATAAATGTTTATTTTTCTTACCCCACTGACAGATATTTGACTTGTTTTAAGCATAAACTCACTTAATTTTAATAATATTTTACTTAATATTTTAAGTAATTTTGCTTCTCAGGTAAATGTCTTAATTTAAGAATATTTAGATATTTGGCAAAAATCATTTTTTGCAGTTCAGTATCTGTTTCTAAACCTAGTGCGCTTCCTAACTAGACAACTTAAAGATGCAACTTCCTTAAGGTTTTCTAATATCACTTTAATAGAGAAGTTAATGTCAGAATGCATTGCAGCAAGCTCAGTTAAATCTAATGCAGTATGTGGGATGAAGTTAAAAATACATTTTATTTAGTGCTGGAAAATATTGATTAAAAGTTTATTCTAATTAATGCATTATTTTGTCCAATATTTGTGCGAGTTTTGTGTTTTTATTTTTGTATAACATACAGGGTTTTTATCATCAAATTATTGAAATCAATTGGCGTTTAACACACAAAAGTGCTTCCGAATCTCTCACTAATGAGCTCCAATCTCAGTTAGGATGCTGCCTATGTAGGGAGCACTAGGTTTTGTGTTTTTGTGTGTCTTTTCCTCTCAGTATCGTCTGTTTGCTCTGTGTGTTTATTTATAACATGTATTCTTTAGTGAACATGATGACGATTAATCCACCAACTCACTCTTCTCTTTGCTCTGAGCTTATAGATCCACGTTCTTCTGTAAATAAATCGTCTTCACTCATTTATTCCGTCATGATGATCTTAGTTTACTTGCTTTTAATGACAACATTGACGATTGTCCTTAACTCCGTTTTTTTATTCTAATATCTGAACACATTTAATCACCCTATTCAGCATTATAACTAGCAGAAGTGACATAGAAATGTGTGTTTCACACACTAACTTGAGCGGATGTTTGGATCTCTTTATTAAATCCTCATTAAAACGGCTGTCCGGTGAGAATCGCTCAGATGAAACTGCTTTCTGAGGTCAAACTTTGGTGTTTTTATGGCTTCACTTCTCGTTTGTTGATGTGTTTTTGTTCTTTATTAAACTCGAAACAAACCAACAATAAAACTGATTGGATCAAAACTGCTGTCATTTCAGATGTTTTATTTGAATGATCTGCTTCCTAGTGTTAAAACTGAACTTGGGCAATTCTATTCTCATTTTACACCAACAGAAATGAATTGTACTTCAGACTGGATGTGTACAAATCCATTTCTCTTCTCAGTATTTAACATGGCGAGTGTTTCCATGATGCATTTTGTTCATTTTACAGGTGAATCAATTCTAAATATGCTAATGTTATGATATATTTTATGAATATGAAGTATGCATAAGTTTATTGATGTTTTCTAAGAGGCCTGTGCATGACGGCAGTTTTTTATACACAGTTAATTTTAGTATGCTGTGCTGTTTTATTGCTCATTATTGGTCTATTAGGACTCGTCCCATTGGAAGGACACTCACTTGCATTCATTATGTGATTTTAGACATCAGCAGTCACACAAACACACATTCATCTAATGATTTAGGCCAGAAACATGCTTAATGCATGCATACTTTAAAAGAATACTTTACCCAAAAATGAAAGTGTGCTCACCCTCAGGTCACCCAAGATGTAGATGAGTTTGTTTCTTCATCAGATTTTGAGAAATTGCTCTGCAGTGAATGGGTGCTGTCAGAATGAGAGTCCAAACAGCTGATGAAAACCACAATAATCCACTTTCTGTAATAATCCAATAATCCACTTTCTGTTTCTTTAAGCAAAAGTCTCCTGTGTAGGAGAAACAATTGAGATATTAAAGCGATCTCATTTGTGATATTTATTTCCTGAGGGATTTGTTCTGTTGTGTTATATATTAATCTACAGACTCTGCTGTCCATTTTCCCTCCATCGTGTCTGATCCTGACGCCCACTTCAGGTCCATGAGGTCAGACTGAGCTGCTGTTGATCTGATTGTGTTGAAGTTACTCTCATTGTTTGCTATATTTACAGTGGGTACGGAAAGTATTCAGACCCCCTTCAATTTTTCACTCTTTGTTATATTGCAGCCATTTGCTAAAATCATTTAAGTTAATTTTTTTTCCTCATTAATGTACACACAGCACCCCATATTGACAGAAAAACACAGAATCGTTGACATTTTTGCAGATTTATTAAAAAAGAAAAACTGAAATATCACATGGTCCTAAGTATTCAGACCCTTTTGCTCAGTATTTAGTAGAAGCACCCTTTTGATCTAATACAGCCATGAGTAATGGCTGCAATATAACAAAGAGTGAAAAATTGAAGGGGGTCTGAATACTTTCCGTACCCACTGTAGTTTTGTTTTCTGGCCAGCGGCCTGTTCTTCCATCTGTAAGACTCACACAAAGGCAGTGTTCACTTTCCAGCCCAGTGAGACTGATCTGAGTTAGATCAGAGCTTCATATAAACACACACACACTTATGTAGAGAAAGGGTTAGAACTTGATCAAAAGTATTAAAATGAGCTGAGAGTATCAAAAACCCATATTTTTTTTAATCAAGGCAGCATTTATTTGATCAAAAATACAGTAAAAACTGTGAAATATTATTGTTATGTTAAAAAATTTATTCCTGTGATCAAAGCTGAATTTTCAGCATCCAGTATCATTCCTCCAGTCTTCAGTGTCACATGATCTTCAGAAATCATTCTAATATGCTGATTTGCTGTCTGCTACATTTTACTCAACAATTCTTTTTTTCCTTCCAATTGCGAATTTAAATATCTATTTATTTATTTTTTTGTCTGAATTCTGAGTTTTCCAACTCGCAATATTTTTTTCGCCACGGAATAAAAAAAAATTAAAAGGCAATTGTGAGTTTATATCTTGATTTTTTTCTCAGAATTGCAAGAAAGAGTCAGAATTGTCAGATAAAAACTCAGAATTGTGAGTCAAAATTGCCTTTATTCATTTATTTCATGGCAGAAACAACCTTCAGTTTGTGTTTCGTTACGTGTATCTCAGTTATGAAAAAGAAGAACTGACAGATATGAAGTGAACATTTATTCTCTCCAGCGTTTATAGGCCTATTTCACTCATAAGCCCTGTTTAATTAACTAATTAATGGTAAAATCTGTTTTTTTTGCCTTGCATTTTCTGTCCTCATGGTTACCTTTATCTGAATAAACATCTCCTTTCACGGAGGTATAAATGGTTAACTCATTCGGTTGGTTTGAGCCCTTCATGTGTTTTCAAAGACCGATAAAGATCAGCCAGAAACAGAAGATTCAGCTTTAAGCTAATGAGCATCTCCGTTGCCACGGTTACCAGCCACATCAAAGCGTTCCGCTCCGCAGATGAAATAGTTAAACATGCTCTTTGTAATTCTAGAAAAAATAGCCAGCATCATCAGCATTTGAAATCCTAATGAGGCGATCAGAGAGAGACATCTGTTTGAGTCGCATTCAAACGCGCCCAGTTCGAATCTACACCCTCAAAACAACATTAAAAACTAATTTGAATCGATTCAGGATTCAATTATAGTTCATTAATGCGAGGAACATCTGCCAAAACATACCGAATCAACATATTTGAAATATGCATGCATCAATGCATGCAAATGCAATGAGCATTCAGATTTTAATAATCTATGAAAAAACTACAATTGGTGAAGAAACAATTTTCACAAATAATTACAAAGAAATGGCCAGTGATATTGTTTGAAATAAAAGACTGAACAAATATTTTCTTGTAAAACCTACTCCAATAATATTTCGAAAAATCAGTACAGTGTAGTTATTGTGCTTTGTGTTAATTTCTTATCCAAAATTCAACAAAATTGGCCCTCCAGTCAATGTTTTTGAAAATGATTCTGAATAATTCTGAACCAAGCTAACAGGTAACATTCTCAGAACTTTGGCTAACGTTCTGGCAGGGCTGCAGAGCAACTGATTACACGTAATCCAAAAATAAAGTACTTGTTAGATTATATTACATTCTAAAATGCTCATAATCAGATTACAGTTACTTTTTATGGATTACATGATTACATTATTATTCACACAATGGCAGTAAATTATTTATAATTCATTCATAGTTTGGGAAACCCTGCTGTAATTTAATGTATAATCCATTTTTGATGTTGATAACAAGGTATGGAATATATTTTCTTTCTTTTTTTTTTTTTTTTTATCAATATGGTACACAACCCTATTCAAGTCTATGTGATCAACAAGTTAGATCAAAAGTAATCTAAAAGTAGTCAAACTACATTACCTAATATGTGTAATCCAGATAATTTCATCATGTAATTTGTAATCAGTAATGGACTACAATTTGTATAATGTTTGCAAAATTATAAAATGGAATGTTGGCTTAATGTTGTTGTCACATAACCAAGAAAAATATTTTTTAACATTTAAAAAACGTTTTTTTTTTTACATTTTTAAGGCATTTTTTAAACATTTAAAAGCTGGACATTTTGAACATTCAGAGAACATTAACATTTTCATAACTTAATGTAAACATTAGCAAAACGTTAGCTGGGAATAATTTTTTAATTGCAATTGAATCGAATCAAATCATCGTCAGAGCAAATATTTCCACCCTTTTAAATAAGGCGTGGATAAGGATTTTTAATGGCTAATCATTTAATTAAATTATATTCTTATCCTCAGGAACATTGCAGATACAGTATGATGAAAGATCACTGGGCTAGCGACACTGCAGTCGTCCCGATGATGTCATCAGCTGCAGAGCAAAGGTCAGAGATTTGATTGGACGAGGCAAAGAAATGTGATCTCCTCACATATCTTTAAATGAATCATTCGTCTAGTTTCACTGTGTTGCAATGCTATAAATATCTCTCCCTGCTGAACCCGTGCCCCGGCGTTGCCTTTGGAGCCCAACACGAAGAATAATAAACAGCGAATTTCACGAGACAAGAGATATGAGGGTTCATGACAGGCAAAGAGCACCACAGAAAAGTGTTGGGAAAACACTATGCAACATAGAAAAAGATACAAAAGATCCCAAGTAAAACATATGGGTGAATCTGCCAAGAACGCATTCAGGACATGTTTTGGCATTTGACAAAAGAACATCTTTTGTAGCTTTATATATCATAAAAAAAAGTTTTTATGACTATTTCAATACCATATCTCACACTGCATGAGTTTTTTGTGTGTGTGTGTGTGTGAGAGAGAGAGATTCACCCAGTCAGGTACTGCTTTTATAATGTAAACTAATTTTAAAATAATTCTAGTGAATGAAAAAAAGTCTTTGCAGCATGAAACCACTACTAAACACACACAGACATGATCAGGACACACCCTGAGCGTCGACGGCCTTCAAACGCAAACTATGTAAACTAGTCCAGAGTCCATATTTATTGAGATTTCACCAACTGACGAGAGATAAACCTGGTTGAGATGAGTAGTTTGAACTGTTTCACACACTTTACAGTTGAGCAAAGCTGCAAAACACCATGTGAAAAAGAAACTCGGATGATTGACATTTTGGTCGATACCAACAATCGACAATTATCAATTATAATATTTCAAATCCATACCGTTCACACAGTACCATGCTTATAATAAAATAAATAAAATTAGGTATCTAATATCATTCTAATCACACTGATACTGGCAATGAAAAAAATGCATATAATCTAGCACAGAAAAAGAATTTACTGCTTGAATTGAAAAAAAAAAAAGCCCAAAGTCTTGTATCTGCTTATAATATCCCAGCTTACATGGAACGTCCCGACAAGATTCTCTCAATGTTATGAACAAACGTTCTTCCAGTTACGTTCTCATTGTTCATGGAACTTTTTTCTGAAACTCTTTAGTCTAACGTCTTTTAAATGTTTGAGAAAAAATCCCAGCTGACAGGGAATGTTCTCAGAATGTTCTGGCTAGTTTCTCTCAAAATGTATGAACAAACGTTCGTTCAAAGTCATCTAATAAAGATGGTAGCACAAAAACGTTATTTATACATTGTTAATAGAACTTTTAAGTTTGTCTGACGTTTTTGTAAATGTTACAACTTGTTTTAAAATCTTCACAGAACTTTCAAAAGTAACATTTCCTTAATGTTGCAAAATGATACAATGGAATGTTCCATTAACGTAACATTTTTAACTGGACGTTTTGAACGTTTGAACTTAATGGGAACGAAGCAAAATGTTCTTAGAAGATTTTTGTTAGCTGGGATCAGCCTGATCAGACCGAAAGGCTCGCTGGACATTTCAAAAACACAGATATAGTCACTGATACATTGATGCTTTTACAAATAATTTATGGCGGTTTCAGCTGAAACACTTCACTGTCCTGTAAAGAGGACACATGCATGTTCTTGCACGTGGATGTTGATGATTTTAATTGTTCTTCTTGCCGTTGCTGGCCTGCTCCTGAGGAACGTTCTTCATGAAGAAGGTCTGGTCCATGTAGCAGCGGACGGCGAGGAGGACGGGCACGGCTGTGTACAGCAGGTTCAGCGTGACCACCTGCCTCCACTCGTCTTTAGGGATGCGGTAGGTGAACGGTGTGCGTGAGTGAACAGACGCGCCCAGGTGAGTCCACTGCATCTGTGAGAACATCACACACACGGTTAATACTACAGACACATGAGATATTAGAGATATATTTTTTTAACGTTACTGGCACTGATCTGAATTGTAAATGGATAATCGAAGGTCATTTTTTTGTCTCAATAAGACTATACCAGTTTTAAAATCTGTTGTATTATGTTTTGATCTAAACTTCTAAGATAGAAGTTTAATTTTGAAGAGATTTATTCAGACAAAACAGTACAGATTGATACTGGGCTGTCATATCAGTTACTGACTGTAACAAAAAAATAATATCTTAATTTCACACATTTTCTCTGATTGATGATGTTTTCTCCTTTTCAACCTAAAATGTGTAACCAGTACAAAAAAATATGTATATATAAATAATAATAATAATCAAAACTACAATGATTATTTGATAAAAATAAAAAAAACTACAAAATTATACATATTATATAATTAATAATAATTGTAAATCATTTTAATTCAAATAAGTTTTGAATAATTCAAAACTAAATTCCCAAGTAAAGTTCCTCTCAGTGTTATTTTAGTATTATTTATATATTATTGTATTAATTATGAATATTTCTAATTAGCTTTTATGTTTATATTTTCAGTTTTTATTTTAATGTCACTCATCTGTAGATATCACAGGTATATTGACCAGACTGACCAGACTTTTTTTTTTTTATATTGTGTAATATTTTATCAAAATATGTAAATATTGTGTAAAACAAGTTTTGCATTTTTTTGAAATTGCAATTTTGTTTTGTGATTTTTGTCATTTTTTAAACATTTTTTTTTTAATATTTAGATTTATCTTAAATTTATTTTTATTTCAGTTTGTCATTTTAGCACTTCAGCTTAAAACTGATTTGATTTCATTTAATTTTCAAGGCAACATTTTATTTTTTTTTTTACTTTTTCAACTTTTTGAATTTTAATAGCTTTAGTTAACAACAACAACAGCACTGGTTTCTGTATATGTACCTGAGCTACAGCTCCTGCGAGGACCAGCGTCCAGTCCAACATCCATGTGCATCCAGGAGTGTAAAGCCCATAAACACACGCCGTCAAGAGCGGCAAAACATAGAAGAGGAACACCAGCATCTACAAGACATGAGATCCGTCAGTCCATCATGTTTCCATCTCAATGATATCTCTATGTCATTCTTTTCGTACTATAGTATATACTAGTACTAGTGCATCTCAAAGCATAAAAATAGGGTGCATCAGACTCACCGTGACTTTTGGAAAGCCGACGCTGTCTTTCATGTAAGGCTCGTACTGGAAGATGTACGTAAAACAAAAATCCAGAGAACATTCGAGAACAACCTGTTAAAGAAATAAAGAAGAGAGAAGGAAAAGAGTGAGTGATGGAATAAATGGCTGGAGAAACAGATACTTGGATGGATGTGTAGATACTTACAAAGCCTCTGAATGCAGTGAAGATGATGCTTCCCATGAGGCCCAGCGTAAACAGCAGGTCTGTGGGACGAGACAGCAGCGTTTTCTTCTGCTCCACCTCCACCTACAGACCACATCAAACCCATCTAGTACTTCCACATCAGTAGAGACTTAAGAGGCGGTGTGTTCACCTCGAGGCACATAAATAGTTTGAAATGAATGGCTCGGCCACTGCTGGATTTGTAAATGATTATACTCATTCAAGATGAGCATTTATTCTCGGTTCTGATCAGTGGATCTTAGAGGATTGAATCAATACTGTGCTGTCAATCATCTGGAATCTCACCTTGTCAGCAGGAATGATTGACAGCTCTCTCGGCCTGTTGAGAAGCTTTGCCGCCGCCCATATGGGTAAAACCAGAGAAGGGGCATTTCTCCAGAAAGCAGGGAGGAGGTTTTTTCCATATTTACCTGAAACACAGAAACAAACACATTCACATTTTCATACATCAGGGGAGGGTTTTAACAATAAACACACACTTTTAGTTTGGAGAAGTTGAGTTTCTTACCTACTACAACGCCTGTGATTAAGACGATCTCACTGGCGATCATGGATCCGGCCCATACGAGAGCTAAACTGCGAAACGGCTTCCTGTGTGAAGAGAAACCAACAACACGACATCTCAATCACAATTGCTTTATATAATTTTTGCTTTAATATAAATTAGTAAATGTTTTAATATAAATGTGAGCAACAAGCCATCATTTTTTTTTTAGATTTGATTTTTTTTTTCAAATATCAATATTTTAACAAAGAGTGAAAAATTTAAGGGGGTCTGAATACTTTCCGTACCCACTGTATATTATATTTATAATATATATTATAAATATAATATATATTATAATTATTATTTATATATATATATAATTCATTTAATACATTTTATTAATATTAATATAATTAATATTAAAATATACTGTTTGTGTGTGTATATTTTTATCATTTAAATATTTATATGTAATGAAAAAAACATTTATATTAATATATTACAAGCTGCATGCATAATAATGATAAAATAATTGGCAAAATCCGTTAAAAATTGTTTTAAAACTATTGAAAATTCACCTGGAGTGTTTAATGTGTCACTATGCAGGAAAAGTATTTCATGTCAACTTCCCATATCTGCGTCACCCATAAATATATTGGCATTGTTGTGTTGCTGTGTGTTTTTGTAGTTGTGATAATGATTGTACCCTGCAGTCATGTGGTGGGCCATGATGAGGAGCAGACCGTAGTGAACGATGCCTTCCCAGTAGCTCATCATGATGCCGTGGGCCGTGTTGAGGTACGGCTCTCCCTTTAACACACATGTGAGAGGATCAGTTCAGTCAGTGTGTGTGTGTGGGTGTGTGTGAGAGAGAGAGAGAGAGGAACAGGTATCCACTTCAATGTGTGTGTGTGTGTGTGTGTGTGTGTGTGTGTGTGTGTGAGTGAGAGAGAGAGAGAGAGAGAGAGATCTAACCTTGCTTATATAAAAGTCCATAAAGCCCTTGATCAGTCCAGTGTGCTGCAGTGCACTGGTGATGCTGACAACAGAGGTGAAGGAAAACACGGCAAACACTGAAACACACACAGACTGGAAACATCAGCACATCCCTCACTCTGCACACATTTATCTCTCTCTCTCTCCATCAAACCCAAACAGCCCTTCTCTCCTCTCCATTTCTTAGTCTCTGTCTGGCTTTCACTTTCTTTTCCTCGCCAGCTATTGATTTCTCTCCCAAACAGCGGAGTTAATGATGGCTCACGGTTGTCCAGGTGAAGGTGGATTTTAATCATGCGGCCCTCAGACCAGAGTTTCTTCATTCCCTAGTGGAAAAGTCACCTCGCTTTTGGATTCAAGCATGCATTAGCGCTGGCAGCCGGACAAATAGAGGCTGGAGAAACTTTAGAGGAGCTGAAATCACTCATGGATTGATCACAGCAGGGCTGATTTAGTGGCTGTCCACCGACTCAAGAGCTGTCAATAACGGCGACACGTCCAACATGATAATGTATTGGTCTGAGGGTCCAGAAGCATCTCAAAAAGCTCTCAGTTAGGATTTAAGTTTAAGCTTTGCTTCCAAATGGTGTCCTGAAAAGCTTGAGCAATATTTGAATTGCAGACTTTGGTATCTTGACAAGTCTGAGCACAGTTTGAGATCTCTTCTGAAACTCTTGATTAGTTTACTGTGGTCTTTTTCTTTAGAGGAACATGAGCAGGATTGAGCTCATATAAAAATATCAGTTTGCTATGCATTTGCAAACTGATGCACAGTAAAAATGATTTTTCGAAGTTGCAAATAAAACAAAGATTGTTTAAAATACTATTTCAGTCTTTCTACTTCAAAATTTCACGTTTAATTCAATGAGTTATTTTGCCGTTTCTTCCTAACTTTAATTATTTGTAATTATTTGTGAATTTCTGAGTGAAAATTCAGAAATTGCAAGTAAATTTCACAAACAATTACAAAGAAATATTTTTTTTTAAGCAGAAACACTGAAAAACTCCAGTAATCTTTCTTTTATTTGCAAATTTTACAATTATTTTTACGGTGTATACCGCATTTTTCCCGCATTTTTCTTTCATTTGGGGTATTTTTGGGTATTTTTGTATTGTTGCATTGCGTCTTCATCTGTCAGTATTGGTCTTACCGTAGAAGAGAGGGTCGGTAGATTTTTTACTCTTGACGCTGAGGTTTGCCAGGAGAAATATCGTTGTAAGAACCATAATGCCTATTGCCAGTATAACCTGTGGACTGGACGAGAAAACACGTCATTCAAAACATCAGTTTGATGCATGCCATTTCATTCATAATGCAGAATAAGGCTGTAGTTCAAGCATGAAAATGAGATTATCAGAGGCTTGTTTTTATTTTACATGATCAATGACAAACTAAATCTCACAAAAACCTATCCAGATCATACTTCACCCCCAAAACAACTAAAAAACTAAAAAAAAAAAAAAACGTTATAACTTGCATAAAGAAAAGAAAGTCTATTTTAGGAATGCATGTAATTTTCATTATTGAAAAATTAGATTTCCATTAAATTCTTATGACTCTATTACAGTCAATTTTATTGTATTATATTAAAAATGCTGCAATACATTTTTTTTTATTAAAATCAGTATCACATATTGAATATAATAAATATAAATATATTTATTGTCAAAGTTAATTCCAATTTAATTCTTATGACTGTAATACAGTAAATTGTATTATATTACATAAAAAATGTTGCAATACAATTTTTGTTTAATTTAATAAGCATAAATTAAAAGTACAAAATATTTAGTAAATATAAATATATTTAATACATATATTTAATATTTAGTTATAAAATATTTGCATGGTGTAAATAATTTACTATTTAAATAATATATCGTTTTCAGCATTAATGAAGGTTAAAGCTGTAGTTCAAGTGTATAAATGAGATTATCAGAGGCACGTTTCTTAAAAATAAGTTAGCATTTGCATAAAGAAGGACCATAAGCAATTCTCATTATTGTCAAAATTGAGGCTTATTTGATTCTTATGATTGCAATGCAGTACATTTCATTGAATTGCAGTAAAAATGCTGCAATACCATTTTTAAATATAAATAAGTAATTTGCAATTTAAATAATATATCTTTATTGTGGTAATGAGAATTTTGAGGGTGAAACTGAATTACATTTGTATGAAATCATTTCACAATATGAAAAATATGACTATCAAAATGTTCTTGACAGCTTTCATGAGATTCACCAATGAAATCTAGAAAGCAATAATTACTTGATGAAATAAAGTAGAGGTTGATTGCCCTCTTTTGGCCAAATCACGCCATTAAAAACTCATGCAAACTGTTTAAAAGTCAGTTGACATGATCAGTTTTGCATTGTTTAATGCCAATGCATTGTTCTTTAACATGCATTATTGTAAAATAATGACATACGAGGCAAACTTACTCTTGTAGGAAGGACACATGGTTGATTGTGTAGAGAATAAAAGGTGCTGTCAGAGACAGAATAAAAACACTGATCTCTGGAGACAAATCCATTTGAGAAATCAGGAATCCACAAATATGAAAGCTCAATTTAACGACTCTAGCAAAAACACACAAGCAATATATGAAAAAAAAAACAATGAAAAGCTATTAAATAGCTATTAAAATAAATATCTAGAAACTGCAATAAGGCATCCTGTGCTTTGATTTATCTGAGCTTCAAGTGTGTCGCTGTGTGTCCTGTAGTTTAGCTACTCGGCACTGAGGATGATGGAATCAACATAAAATCAGGGCAAACCTTTCAAAGTCCACGGACTCTGAACGATTACCGCCCATTAGTTTAAAGAAAGAGTCCCATCATCAATAACCCCCCACATGCAGGCGCAACCATGATCAAAGACACTTCTGACTTTACAGCAATTTATTATTTTATACTAAATATTATATATTGGTATAGCCTATATAGGTGCTGATTGTTTGGATTATCTCAGAAGAGACCCTCCAATAACTGAATATCTATTTTTTCCCCTTAATATTAATAAAAGTATATGTTTTATACTTGTTTGGACCGCAAAACATCTTTACAATAAAGACATAAAATACACTAATTAAATTTTTTAAATTTTTAAACAGGGGGAAATAGTAAACCAAATTATTTTCTTTTTGAACGCACAAAATTCACCTAGCGTCCGCGGTGACGTCGGCGGAAGAGTCCTCCTTCTTTCAGATCAAGATGGCGACGTCGACCAGGAAGTAGGTAAACAACCGTACAGGGGTAGAAAAATATGGATTAACCCCTCCAATCCGCCCTTACCGATCAAGAAAACCCCAGATTGAGTGGTCGTTAGTGCTCGTGGAGGGGTTTCGCGTACAGGGGGGTTTAATTAACGCGCGGTGAGTGAGTTTTCTGTCAGGTTAGCATGTTAGCACGAATCAAACAATAGCGCTCCATTGAGTCAGTCAGAAAAACACGCAGACAGTTGATCAATTCGTTAATAAATCAATTATGTTAATCTTTAATAATCAATATGAGCTGGTAATCATATCAAAGTGACGTGCTTGAGGGGCCAGTGCTGTATGGCTGAGGGTTTTCAGGTTGACAAACGCTCAGACAGATAATTCGATCACAATCTGATAGATACTTAAACCTTTTTAATTTGATAATGTCTATTTATTAAGGGTGAGTTAGTGACAGGTTGTATTATAGACATCAGAATAAAACTGACACACACTTACAGTGTAATTCCCCCCAAGCTGTCACATAGACAAGGCCTACATATTTAATATATTATATTTTAACCCATTAGTCCTGTCATATGTCTGTCTCACATTCTATTCATTCTATCAGTTAGCTTTCTATCTGAAATAAACTGCTTTATTTTGAATATATAATATATAAATGCCACAAAAAGGTCAGATTTTTATTTATTTTTTTCATTCAGATCATCTGGTAAGATAATTTGTTAATGGAAACTCATGCATTTAATAAATAAATAATGCAGAATATAACTAAATATCTGAATGCATATGCATGCATGTATCTGTATCTTGTACATTTTATCTCGCTAGTTATCACAGCCAGTTCAGTGATAGGTCAAACAAACCTGCAAGGTTCAGGTAAGCAGTTGTGTGCATCACCAGCATCATATGATCATGCATTCTGCTTTATCATGAGTACAAGACGACTTTCCAGCAGGACTCATCAGTCTGAGTTATAAACACTGTAACGAATAGATTATTTGTGATGAGTATCATGCTGACTGATTGTCCCACCTGTAGGCCCTCAGACAGAGCTCCACCAGGGGGCTCATGTCCACAGTGTGGCTGTATTGCAGCACTACAACACATGTGGCAGGTTGTCTCTTTCTCTCTCTCTCTCTCTCTCTCTCTCTCTCTCTCTCTCTCAGAGATGGCTGGAGAATGACAGGGCTTTGACACGTGACCATGTTTCTGCTCGGAGCCTGATGCCCACTCTTGCCACGTCTGTTGTCATGGAAACGGAGGACTATCTGCACCCCGAGGGCCCTCAGCTGGGGAGCCCAAAGTTCAGCGCTCCCAGTCCTCCTCTCACAAGTTCCATGGAGGTACATACTGAGCCTTATAATGTCTGAACAACCACACACACTTTACATTAAGACACACCGTTTATGGTAAATGTTACGGTTACCCCTATACTATACTAAGGCTGAAGGTCTGCACATGCTTGTTGAACTTGAATCCTGAACCTGAGACCCTGTGACTCAAAGACCAAACCAGAAATTGCCATGTTTCTTTAAATTTCCTCTCTGAGTGAGTAGAACAAGGGTCTAAAAAAAAGTCATGTTTTCCATTAAAAAAATGAATTAGGCCTATTTTGGGGACATTTTTTTATAATGATGTATTGCATTTTTTCATGTGATTTAACTACAGTGATGTTTGTTTATAATTTTACTTTAAAAAATGTACGGTAAATTATTTGAAATATTAAATTATTACATTTTGACTTAATTGACATCAAAATGTCACAATACAAAATAGGCTTATGTATAGTGTTATATTGAAAAAAACAAACAAACAAACAAAAATATATATATTATATTTTTATTAATAATGTTTTCATTTCAATATTGTTATTTAATATTATTTTCTTATTAAAATTTTAATTTTATTTTAGTAGTATTAGTTTTAGTAATTTTGTGTTTTTGTAATTTTTATTAGTGTGTGTAAAAATAGACTTTTCTGTTTTTATATATATATATATTTATATAATTTTACAATTAAGTTTAATTGTAAATTTAGTACGAAATTAGTAAAAAAAATGAAAGAAGAAAATATTAATATTACATTTTTCATGAATTACAAACTTGAACCTGGAAAAAAAAATAATGAAAATGTCAGAGCAAAAAATATTAATGATCCTAAAAACAGGCTTTTCTATTTTTTATTTAACTTTACAATTAAATTACAAACCTGAGCCCAATACAAACTTGAAATTAGACTTGAACATCTGTCCCAAACCTTTCTGAATCCAGGTCAGACTTAGGTTTGATAGCAGATTTAACTCAATATACAAACCTGCAGGAGTCTGTTTGATGCTGCTTTTTTCTAGTGCCATACTCTTGATGACAAATTTCCTGATTAAATCTGCAGTTTTGAACTTGAACCATTTTGTCTTCATCATTATTGCTCTAGTTGGTCTTGAACCCTGTCCAGAATGTGACGGACCTGGCGTGCTTTGGTAGCCAATGGTAATAATTTCTCTAGAAACAGTAGCCTCACTTCACCTGGTTTATGGTGGTTTATTTGGTGAACTGTTGGTCTTCACCCTGTATGTGTGCGGTTTGTTTCGGGTTTCACCGTGTCAGTATGAGTCACTAAATCATCAGCACTGCCAGTAAATATTTGGGTTGATGGGTAATATCTCTGCTGAATAGTGTTTTCAAAGGGCCACTTCCTGTGTCAAATGTGCTGTTTGTTTCCTGTTTCCCCCAGAGTCAGCTGTGTCCGTCGAACTCATGGACGTACCCACAGCAAACTCAATACAACCAGCACTATCCTATGCAATCTGGGAGGTGAGTTGTGCACAGTGTCTTTTCAAAAAGCATGCATTATGCATTATATATAATGAATTGTGCATTATATACATTAATAATAATGTATTGACAATAAATAGTCAACACAGCGTTTTATTCCTCGCTGACTGCATGCAAAATGAACATCCTGAGGTTTTCACTGAATGATCCAGTAATGACATTTTGATTAAACATTACAAGATGCAAAAAAATGTTAATTCAAACATATGCATGGATTAATTGTTCACAATAAGATCTATAGTATGCATTAAGAAAATAGATTAAATAAGGTGAATTATCATTGCATGCTGACATTATCTGTCTCTCTCTAATGTGTTTAGTGCATTAGTTTCAATTGCAGTTTAGTTTTAAACATGTGACATATGCACTTTATCATGATTATAGTTATCCATTGTGTATTTATGTACAGAGCGATCTGATATGAAATATTCTAGGAGTGTAACTACACAGAAATGATGGTTCAGTACGTACCTCGGTTTTAAAGTCATGGTTTGGTAAGTTAGGTACAGAAGGGGAAAAAACTAAACACAAAAAATGCTTCTTGTTGTTTAATGATCAAATTGTGGCTCTGTCTTTAAATAAATTCAGTTATAATCATAATTTTCTCAGGAATAAAACATCTATCTCAGCTAATGCTGTAACTATATAGGAAGCCCTATTATTTGCACATTACTATAATATTAAAAGTTCCAATTAACAACAGAGCACAAGCTATTAAATTCAAATGCTATACTATAAATAATCGACACAAAAAGCATTTGTTTGAATTTCCTGATAAAATGGACAGAATTTGAAAGATGACAAGATAACAAAACACAATTAGGTGCGCTATAGACAATCTAGTGAAGTTTTATTCACGCATCAACTAAAACAGCATAGACTGAAAGATCGATGTTGAGATTTAGGAGTCATTATTGATTAATTAAAATTAAAATATATAAAACTAGGAGTTTTAAAGTAAGTTCCGCATATGCAGTGGTTAAAACATGCGTACTGAACCGAAAGTCCTGTACCGTTACACCCCTAAAATATTCCGACTCGATTTGTATTCTAGTAGTATTTGAAGGCTTTGGAGACATTCTGCTCTGTGTGTGATTGTTCCTGACCGCTCTCCTCTGATTTATCAGGCAGCTCCAGCCGAACCCGTCCTCGGGTCTGGACCTGTCTGACATAGACTTTCACGACCTTGTGCAGAACGGAGATTTCTCCCAGGTAAGAGCAGATCCCGTCTCTTTTGTTATTGATCGAGGTTGAACTCACCAGAACCATTGGGAAAGTAATTCAAAAACAAGCACTGAATGTGTCATTTTTCCTTTTTTGATATTGGTTCCTGATTCGTGAGAATTGGCTCTGAAAATTCTTCCCAAAGAGGAAAACTCAGTACAGTATGGAAGAATTTATTTGTAACTTGCAATCACGTCACTGCGTCCCAGAATCACCACTAACATGTGCTTTGACTATTTTATGCTGTAATAAATAGCTTAGTCTGCAGGAAAAATCATTTTAGCAAATAAATGTTATTTGTGTAATGATTGAACTGAACTGAAAGTGAAATCAACCAAGATCTCGTTCTTGAATCATGATTTGGTCAAAAACAAAAAACAACAAAAAAACTAAACTAATTTTAAAATGTGAACGTTGCATACTGTTGTTTGACACAGTGTTATTTTAGTATCATTGAGCTAAAATTTGTATTTTTATTTTATTTAGTTTTTATTAATATTTTGTATTATTATTTTACTATTTTTTGTTTTTATTTTAATTTAAAAGTTTTAGTATTTTTTTGGTTTGATTTTATCATTTTTATTTTTGTATGTCTGCAAAGTTTTTATACATTTTTATATCAGTTTTAGTTTTTAGTACACTAAGTTAAAATACATGAAAATGAGAATTGTTGCCTGGCAACTAGCTGAAATAAAATAAGCTTAAGTTTTTTTTGTGTGTATTTTTTGCAATATTTTAAATAAGTTAAAGTTTATTTGGTAACACTTTACAATAAGGTTCGTTAGTTACATACTTTAGTTAACATGAACTAAGCATGAACAATATTTCTACAGCATTTATTAATCTTAATGTTAATTTCAACATTTACTAATGCATTATTAAAATCAAACGTTGTGCCTGTTAACATTAGTTAATGCACTGTGAATTAACATGAACTAACAATGAACCTCTGTATTTTCATTAACTAACATTAACAAAGATTAATAAATACTGTAATAAATGTATTGCTCATTGTTTGTTCTTGTTAGTTAATGCATTAACTAATGGAACCTTATTGTAAAGTGTTACCATTTATTTTATGTTTGAGTGTTGCATGCAGTGCACAGTTTCACAATCTTATTAAAAATAGTAGGAATCGCAGTATTTACTGCAGTGTATTCTCTACATAGACTATCACTCTGTGTCACGTGGAATGATATTATCTGGAGGAAAGAGTTTATACTCTCTCAGTGCGTGAGAACATAGAAACTAGTTAGGATAGGTTTGCCAGCTAAATGTTTCCAGCTTTATCTTTGATTGTTCAGTCGTCTTTGCACAGATCTTATCCACATAACTAACACTGAACTGAAATGATTGCAAATGGAAATATCAGTTATATGCTGCTTATATTTTGCTGTTCCGGCACATACTCACTATTTACTCTCTATTTGCATACTATCAAAAGCCATACACTGCTGTCAACACTTCTTAAAGCACATGCGGTAAAATTAGGCTTGGCTGCCTGTAAATATGGACACAAAAGCATCATTTGCTGCAGTGTTAAGCTCATGCTTTTCTCAAATGAAAGTCTTCTGGTACAGCTCTGGTTTGGTTAAATCTGCATTGTTTACAGATTTTTTTTTTATTATAGGCTGCTCGATGCATTCAGGTGTTTTTGTTTGCTATGGTTGTAACATGAAAATTATTAACCATGATATCACGTGATTGGTTACCTGAAATCTTTATTTCTTTTTGATTAATTTAGTTAATTAAGTTTATTAATTGAATTTGTGACGCTACTGTTGATTGGTTACCTGAAATCATTCATTTATTTATTTGTTTGTGTTTGTTTATTTAAATTTGTGATGCTACTGTTAATCTTTTATTTTCCTCTTAATTAATTAATTACATTTAATTTGTTCTGCTACTTGTGATTGGCTACCTGAAATCTTTCATTTTTCTCTCTTATTTATTTATTTATTTATTTAATTTGTGATGCTACTTCAGCAGCATTATTTTCTCTGATATTTTATTTACGATAGAGCAAATATTTACAAATATGCTAAATTTATTATGATTTTCATTTATCTAAATAACTTCTGATCATTATATCAAAGTCAGATTGTGCTGATTCTAATCTCTTTGTTTTGTATAATAAAAGTCCCTGTTTATTATAATTGCATAGAAAAGAGTGAACAGCAGTTTTTTTTAAAACTCCAATTCCAAAAAAGCTGTGTAAAAATGTAAATAAGAATAAGAACAGAATTTGCAAATCTAATTTTTTATACATATTTGCATTGAAAATAATCTAGGACCCTTGTTCACAGCTGATTGGTCCCTCATTAGTAAATATTATGAGGTGACATGCAGCTTTCTTTCCAGTGTAGACAGTCTCAAGCTGTTGTGATTGTGGATGATTTCAGTATAGAAACGGTGTGTGATCCAGCTATTGCTGTGAGTTATTTCAGCATCTGCTTCTACAGACATGAGTTCTTGATGTGTTCGGTTCCTGACCTCTCTCCTCGTGCCCTGCTCCTCATTCCTTCCTGTCCACCAGAGTTTACTGTTATTGTCCCGTCATTCAGTCCTGACCCTGCTTTATCTCCACTAAATTCCCCGTTTCACTCTCGCAAATGGAAATATTATGCAACTGGACATCTTGCTGTCGGAAACAGAGTAGTTTCCAGATTAATACAAGCAGTTTCATCATCTTTTGACAGCCTCAGATCAGCTTATAGCGCAAAATTAAAAGTTCCATCCAGTAGAGCATTTTTAAGAGGCCTTAACATCTGTGAATGGGAGATTACGGTATCTGGAATGGGCTTTCATTCGTTTCTTGAAAGATTCTGTGTTTGTGAAAGACTCCAGCTGTTTTGTAACTTAAACCTGACTTGAAGTTTACTGTGTAATTGAGGTTTGCACTGTCAGAATTTGTTTTATTTCAGTCCACAGGCATAGTTCCATAATAATTATGCATAATTTTACATATTAACCAAAAAAAGGTGTAGGCTGAAGCTTATTTTACCTACTCTTTTTTTTTTTCATAACAAGTGTCACTTCCACTAATAAATTTAATCTATACAAAAAGACACAAAAATAAAACAGAAAATTGTTAATTTGATTAATAATTATTAATTTATATATTAATTATTAATATATTTGTTTATCACTTAATTTTTTTATTATTTTTTTCTTTTTTTAAATTTGCAAAGTAAACTACAAGTGTCACTTCCACTAATAAATTTAATCTATACAAAAAGACACAAAAATAAAACAGAAAATTGTTAATTTGATTAATAATTATTAATTTATATATTAATTATTAATATATTTGTTTATCACTTAATTTTTTTATTATTTTTTTCTTTTTTTAAATTTGCAAAGTAAACTACATATTTTTAATTCATATTTTTAAGTCACAGTTATTTCACCCCTTTCAGGCATTCATTAAAAAATAATTTATTTTATTTTATCCTTGCCCTAAACGTGCGCTTCCCTAAGTTTATACAGACTCTTTCTCATTTCAGACAGCGTCTGAATACATCTGGCAAGTAAATTATTATGTGCTTTATACGTTATATGTGCACGTTTAAAATCAACCAGATCACACAATTTTAAAGAATATAATTTAATAAATAAAATTATTGGGTGGTTTCATAATAGTTGAGTTGATTTACAGTCCTTACAGCTCTCTTCTGTAGCATAAAGATGTTATTGGTGCAAACTTTATTTCTTTACATCAGGTCAGTTTGCTATTACTGAGGGTTTTTTTCTGTGCAAGCTGCGTAAAAGGTGCATTAAGCATTTGCATTTAACCCCTAAACATGGACGTGTGGCTTTGCTTTAGCTGCGTCTAGTTTTCAATATTTCATCTCTTGTAGGAATAACAGGAGGTTATCGCCTCGAGTGTGGTCAGGAATACTGTTTGAAGCTTCCAGGAATGAAAACCATCTCTTGACAGATTTACAGTCAATGTTTTTGGACATTGGCCATCTCTGAAGTAATGTGTTGAGTCCACAGCTGCTGTGAAAAACAAACCGCAATTTGCGCATCATATATCAGATGATTTTATGAGCTTCGGTTCTGAGTATCGCAGCTTTCAACAGAATTGTCATTTACTCACCCTCATGTCAAACCCGTATGACTTTCTTTCTTTCTTTTTGTTTTTGAAGAATATTGTGGCTACACCTTTAAATTTAATAAAAGTGATTGAATTAATCTGTCTTAATGCAAAGCGATCGTATGACTTCAAAAGTCTTGGAAATGTAGTGCATGTGTTGTATGGACTATTTGTATCATTGAGAAACTACTATTTTTTTAAAAAAATATTTTTAAAATTATTTTTAGTTGTGTGTTTTTGTCATTTTTATTAGTTTTCATTTTAATGTTTTTAAAATGCTTGAATTAGTTTTAATTTCAGTTTAGTTAAGTACATCAAGTTAAATTAAATGAAAACGAGAATATTTGCCTTTGCAACTAGCTGAAATATATATTTTTATATTTTATTTTAAGGTTTATATATTTTATTGTATATGTTTTTTTATATTTTCTTTCAGTTAAAGTTTATTTTATTTCAAGTAACAGTTTTTAAAAAAGTACATTATTAAAATGTTTTTTTTGTGTGTTTCCTCGTAAGAAAGTATAAATAAATACACATTCAGACACACTTTGGCTAGATAACTATATCTAAAATGAAACTGTTATGTGTATTTCAGTGAAATGATTTTAGTGGCTGAAATGTCAACTTCTGAACATGTTTTTGTGGTTATTTTTAGGATCTGTGCATAGACGAGCTGTCCAACACATTGCTGTTCTCCTCGCCATCTGATTCTCTGTCGGAGTATCCAGACCCTTCAAGATTTGGCAGCGATAGCCTGGCACAGAGACCCGCTGAGGGCCCCGCGCCACAGATGTACTGGGATTTACCTGAACACAGTCAGAGACAGGTATTTACACACTGCTTTTCTCTCCAATATTTACTTGTCTGAGGTTTTCAATGGTCCCACGGACTCAAGCTGTTCTGAAGCTTAAGCCTTACTGTATAATTTTGCACTGTTAAAATTAGGGCTGCACGATTATTACAAAAATCATAATTGTCGATTATTCCCTTGAAATTGTAATTGCGATTATTAATTATGATTATCACAATTTACACTGAATGATGTTTATACCATTGTTTGAAACAACTGCATGCCATATTTTTATTTGAAAATAAACAAGCTGAAAACCCTCAAACTGAAAAACTTGTATTGCTTTTCTATAGTATTAAGCCTCAAATGTCAACTATACATTGGATTGGTTTCTTCTTTAAATAAGAAAACAGTTCAAATATGCATGATATTATAATGTTATACTAACATTAAGATAACATTAAGAAAATTCGTAGAAAGAGAAAAATGTAGAAAGAAAAAAACATCTTTAGCACGCAGAATAACATAAGTGGACTTTGAACGATTAATTACCGCTATGAACGATTACATAATTGTGACATCCATAACTGTAATCGCGATTAGAAATTAGATTAATTGTGCAGCCCTAGTTAAAATAGAAAGATATCATTGCTGCAAACTTTATTTCTTAACCGTCAGGTCAATTTGCTATAGTACTAAGAGCTTTTTTTGTGTAAGCTGCTTTAAAGGTGGATTAAGGTGTTTAATCGCTAAACATGGACATGTGTCTTCGCTTTAGTGTTTAGTTTCCTGCTGACATTTTAAAATACTCTGGGGTTTTTGATGCTTTATTTAATATCCCAACTCATAACACAAAAGGAATACTTTGCATTTTAACATCACTTCAAGAGAATAACCTGTAAACGCAGGTTTCTGGCATTGCCAGGTTACTGGTTTGCATGTGAACCGATGATGTTTAGTACTCATCAGTGTATTGTGTGCAAGTAAACGGCTCAATGTTCAATAGTCAGAGATGTGATTTTTCTGTATTTATACAGAATTCTGTATACATTCTCCAACCTGAAGAGTTTGACTCACGTTAATTGTGTAAATAAAAAAAAAAGTGTTTTCTGCCAAAATAAAAGCTGTATACAGCCATAAATATTGGAATTGAAATTTTACTGTTACTGTAAAATAAAATTATTTTTATTATTAAATATTGTCTTTT
>NW_015549681.1:302987-316667 GCF_001515605.1 Sinocyclocheilus anshuiensis | reverse complement strand
TATATATATATTTAATTGTAATAATATTATTTTATTTTATTTATTTATTTATTTTTGTCTTTTTGTCTTCACCCAAAAATAAAAAAAAGTTGTTCCAAAACAGTAGCCATTGACTGCCGTAGTATTTTTGTCTCCATACTATGGAAGTCAATGGCTACCATCCACTAATTGGTTACCAGCGTTCTTCAAAATATCTTCTTTTGTGCTCAACGGATGAAAGAAACTCAGATTTGGAACAACTTGAGGTTGAATAAATGATGACAGAATTTGTATTGTTGGGTGCACTATCCCTTTACTACTCACCACCAGTAAAGTTTATATGTGTTGTCAATAATATTAGCTTGTAGAGTCTCATTTCTCTTGTGTAAATTTCATACGAGTGTTCAACATCACTGTATCTGTGTTCTTCAGCAGAACCTGAGGGCGTTTCCTGGTAGGTTGGATCCACCTATCCTGTCTGCGTCGGTCGCAGGATTTAAGGTAGATCCTCTTTTTCTCTAATACTCTATCCTCTGTTTCACCACATTTCATCATTTTTAGTTTTCTGCCCCTTCATTCCTTAATTTCTCCAGGCTGCTGCTCCTCCGCCGCCACTGGAGGAAGAGGAGGAGGCAGATGAGGAAGAGACGGAGGATTTGGGGCATGCGGACACGTACGCCGAATACAAGCCATCCAAATGTAAATAGACATGCCGTATCATATTAATCTACAGCACATGAGTGGGCAGTATGAGCCAAATTTGTATTTTTATATCCTGGTAATGGTGTATAACATGACGTAGTGATTTTAAGATCCTTGTGGATCCGTGTTAAGATCCTTCTCAAATATTTTAAATGGTATATTGTAATATTTTAAAGGTTTAAATGGTATAGAAATGTCTTAATTATCAATTTAGGAGGTCTTAAATTTAGAAACTGAATAACAGTAATCACGATACAGCCTAATGTGATTATTAAACTTCAAAAAGCATTGATTTAATTAAATTAATCCAAGCGCTGCGCGTTCAAAGTCAAAACTCTGCGCAGTTTCATGTGCTACAGGCTCGCAATCAATTAATACCATGCATTTATGCCAAACAATTGCTTATGATGTACTGTTAATGCATAATGACAATGTTTTATAGTGTTTATACTGTAATATGTTGTAGATGCTTGAAAGTCCATATTTGATCCTTTTCATCTTTTTGAATGAGCAGCTGGAAGTAGCAACACAAACATTTCAAAATAAGAGTCCCGGTGTATTTTGGACTTGTTTATAATTAAAAGTCCTACATTATGCATAAAATCTTTTTCCTCCCTGGTTATTGGTATCTTGTTAGTATTAATTCCTTATTTAATGTGTGCCCCATGCTGTCTAATTAAGTAAAATAATCTGAGATACATATGATTTTATTTGACTTTTTATTTTATTATATAGTAGGAAAAAAATGGGGGAAAAAACATGACGTTAAAGCGTATCTTAATTTAAACTTTTATTTTTATTAATTTTTTTTTTGTTTAATTTTTGCATTTAAATGTAGAGAATATAAGTGAATTAAATTTTTTTTAAATAATATAGTTTAATATAATGCAAGATTTACTTTCGGCCCAAAGCAGGGGAAGTCGTGGCCTAATGGTTAGAGAGTCGGACTTGTAACCCAAAGGTTGTGGGTTCGAGTCTCGTACCGGCAGGGATTGTAGGTGGGGGGAGTGAATGTACAGCGCTCTCTTCCACCTTCAATACCATGACTGAGGTGCCCTTGAGCAAGGCACCGAACCCCCAACTGCTCCCCGGGCGCCGCAGCATAAATGGCTGCCCACTGCTCCGGGTGTGTGTTCACGGTGTGTATTTTCATCGTGTCTGCCCAACGATTCTACATCACTGCCTGTTTAGCCCCGCCCAACGATTCTTAATCACTACATGTTTAGCCCCGCCCACCTATTCTCAATCGCTACATGTTTAGCCCCGCCCACGATTCTACATCACTGCCTGTTTATCCCCGCCCAACGATTCTCAATCACTACATGTTTAGCCCCGCCCACTGATTCTACATCACTGCCTGTTTAGCCCCGCCCACTGGTTCTACATCACTGCCTGTTTATCCCCGCCCATCGATTCTCAATCACTACATGTTTAGCCCCGCCCACCGATTCTACATCACTGCCTGTTTAGCCCCGCCCACTGGTTCAACATCACTGCCTGTTTATCCCCGCCCAACGATTCTTAATCACTACATGTTTAGCCCCACCACCGATTCTACATCACTGCCTGTTTAGCCCCACCCACTGGTTCTACATCACTGCCTGTTTATCCCCGCCCAACGATTCTTAATCACTACATGTTTAGTCTACATGTTTTGAAACTAAAAGACGATGCTGTGTTGAATATATCGGATCTGACAGTAATGTCGCACCACACAAGTGTGAGGAACTGTTTTTATTACGTGCTCACTATTGCTTTGTTATTACAGATCGTTTGACATGTACTTGTGCGTTTTTAACCTAAATCACAGCAGCGCTCATCTGTGAAGGATGTAGCTGTCAAACACACACAACTGTTAGCCAATCACAGCAGTGAACGTTTACTTCTGAGTCTACAATCCACCACACCTATTCAAACAGAGCGATCAGATGAGAGAGGGTCAAAACAGGACAGAAAATAGCCTATTACTTCTGAATTATGATGTTTTTTGATGTAAAAATCTTGATAACATTATAAGTGGAC
Source organism: Sinocyclocheilus anshuiensis (assembly GCF_001515605.1). Taxonomy (NCBI): domain Eukaryota; kingdom Metazoa; phylum Chordata; class Actinopteri; order Cypriniformes; family Cyprinidae; genus Sinocyclocheilus; species Sinocyclocheilus anshuiensis. Next base: position 313,964 of record NW_015549681.1, on the reverse strand, counting down.
TTCAGAGAACAGTACAAAATAATAAAAAAGCCAGTTCATGACCCCTTTAAAATGAATAAAAATCATGCTGCCCAATCCCTCTTACAGCACAAATGCAACTTGATTTCATATTTTGTGGTGCTTCCGTGGCAAATAATTGCTCTGTTCACATGTGCAGCTACTATAGGAGTCTCTCACCCTGACATCGTGGTGGAGACCAACACACTGTCCAGCGTTCCTCCTCCTGACATCACCTACACACTGTCCATTCCCCCCAGCAGCATTAGCTCCGGCCTGCTGTCCGCCCTGCAGCTGGAGGCCATCATCTACGCCTGCCAGGTACTCTCTCTGCTCTTCTCTTTCCACTCACTGATAGGGTTGGCTAATGTTTGAATTTTATCGATTCCATTTCTTTTTGATTCCCAGTTTTGATTCCAATGTGATTAAATAATGATATCAAACATTTATCCTGTGTCTCTTTTTTGCAAACCATTTATTGGAGCTGAATACCATGAACAAAAATCAACAGGCTACATAAAAACTGGACTCTTTAAGAGCTGTTTGTGTGTAAAATAGAACTGCATGATTCTGTATAAATTGAGTTTTTTTGTTTTTTTCCCACAATGGAAGTTGTGGTTCTCTCGTGATTCTGAAAAAAAAAAAAACATTAGACAACTAAACAAAATCACATGTAATTTTTGAATTAATGATTCAAGATGTACTCGTTTCATTACTGGATGAATCAGCGTTCTTGAACTAATCTCTTGTATGATTCAAAGACAAATACATTTTAAACTTTTATCCCAGTACTTCTGTGATTTGAATGTTTGTAACAGAAATAATGATACTGTGTGTCTGAAAAGACTGTGAAGCCGTTTCATTCATGACAGATGACAGCTGCTCTCTTTAGGTCAATGGCAGCGTGAACGCAGATTTATGTTCAGATCACACTGATGTGATCGTACGCTGCACGGACGAACCATGTGATCACAACATTGATTGCACACATCAAAGGTTGATGAATGAAACAGACGAATCATTGTAATTTAGGAATAGACTCACGTTGGTGTTTGAATCGCGTTCGCAATCTTTAATGATCTATTAAATTAATGTGCTTTGTCATGTTGGTGGTGACACCTCTCTTGCAACATGTTTAGCTATCACAGATATTATACTTAGCTCTTTTGGCTTCTGATCGCAAACGTAGCCAAACTTTGGAGAGCTTAGATTAGCGAGCAAGGTCCTGGCAGATCGCTAGGTCCGGTCCTCACAGATGAAGAAAAAAAAACCTTTCCGATTCTGGAATCGGAATCGATTTTTGATTCCCAACCCTACTCACTGATGAGTTTTGTGTGAATGTATGAAATCGCCTTTGTGCTCGTGCTCATCAGCAACACGAGGTGATTCTTCAGAACGGTCAGCGAGCAGGGTTTCTGATCGGAGACGGAGCCGGCGTCGGGAAGGGCCGCACGGTGGCCGGAATCATACTGGAGAGTTTCTTAAAGGGACGGAAGAGAGCACTATGGTAAACACCCGCATGCATCCCTAATGTTCACGTTCAGTCATGACTCATTATTCGTTCTGATGAATTGATGCATAACAGAGGGATTTTTCTGGATATTTTAGGTTCAGTGTGTCAAATGACCTGAAGTACGATGCTGAGAGAGATCTCAGAGACATAGACGCTCCCAACATCCCTGTGTTTGCTTTAAATAAGGTTTGTGAACTGAATCATCTCTGCTTTATTTTCATCTGTGTTGTATATATTCGATCAGGGTTTTCCAGACGTGATGGATCTAATTAGGCTTTGTGAGTTGATGAAAAACAAATAATTAAATCATAACAATGTCAAATTTACATAAATAACAAAAAAATAAATAAAAACAACCAAAATAAAAAAACTTGCTAAAAATATTTTATTTTTTCAAATATTAAGAAGTATTTTTTTTTGCTTAGTTTGTTTATTGAACTTTTACAATAAAAACAGGATAAAAATACAGAAGAATAGTGAAAAATATTGTATTTTATTTGTCTACCTGCATTTTGTGTGAGCATTAACCGACATCAGAGAACTGTGAACCAGCGTTATTTTAGAATTATTTACATACTATTAAAGTATTTATAATTTCAATTTTCATTTTAATTTAGTTTTAGTAATCTTATGTACTTTGATTATTTTGTTATATATATTTTTTAATATTTAAACATTTCTAATTCTCGTTTATATTTGTCATCTACTTATGTTTTATTTCAGTCAACAACATTTATTTTTAATCGTTTTAGTTTTGGTTTCAGTTAACAACACTGCCTTGAACCTGCGAATATATGGTTAAATTGTCGAAATATGAACTTAATATCTCAGATGGACTTCAAGTGCATTTTATGTCAAAGGGCTTCGGCTGACAAAAATGTTTGTGACGATGTTATACAGTATTCATAGAGGTAAAAACAAGGTATGAAAAATACGCCAGTAAATGTTAAAGTATCTCATGAGAGCATCACAATCACACAGCCACTTTTGTAGCTTACTTTTAAAAATGTTTTGTTTTCTGTTGTATGCATTAGCAAAAGTTGTGTGCCATGTTTTCATTTATTATACCCCAGCGACTTAAGACTGCTTTTGTGCTCCAGGGTCACATATTTGTGTGAACTAGTAATATTCAAAAATCTACTTGTATGTATTTTGCTTTCTTGCGCTCTGGTCTGGAGACTTTGGTTCAGTCATGTTACTTATTTCTTGTTGGGTCATTAAATGTCTATGTCTGCTTTTCCTCTTTCACACAGATTAAATACGGAGATATGGCTACCTCAGAGGGCGTTTTATTCGCCACATACTCAGCGCTGATTGGAGAGAGCCAGGCCGGCGGGCAGCACCGCACCAGACTCAAACAGATCCTGGACTGGTGCAAACCCAACTTCGATGGAGTCGTATCCTTCACTTCCAGCTTGTGCATGCATTTGAAATCTTCTAGAAAGTAATGACTTTAGCTGGAAATCAACATTCAGCAGTATTTGTAAACCTCTGTGGCATAAATTAGTGTCCGTTGTTTTCAAAGGGGACTTATTTACAAGGTTGCATGGTGTTTTTGCTTCTTTACCTTTAAGAATAACATGATATGCAAATGATCTGTGTTATGATTGGCTAACCTCTGTGTAGCATCATAGTTCACACAGTAGCTGAATACTAATTAACTCTTAATAAGCATGAACAAAAGTATTGTAGCAGTGCTGTTGACCCTTGACCTTTAACCTCAGATTGTGTTTGACGAGTGCCATAAGGCTAAAAATGCGACCTCCACCAAGATGGGTAAAGCTGTCCTGGACTTGCAGAACAAACTGCCCCGGGCGAGAGTTGTGTATGCTAGTGCCACAGGTGGGTGTTTGTAAGATTTTTATAATGTTTTTTTTTTTTTTTTAAAGAAGTCTCTTTTGCTCACCAAGGCTGCCTTTATTTGATCCATACAGCAAAAACAGTAATATTGTGAAATATTATTACAATTTAAAATAACAGCATAATTTCAGCATCATTACTCCAGTCTTCAGTGTCACATGATCTTCAGAAATCATTCTAATATGCTGATCTGCTGCTCAAGAAACATTTCTGATTATTATCAATGTTAAAAACAGCTGTGCTGACAAATATTGTTGTGGAAACTGTAACTTATTTTATTTTTCAGGATTCTTTGATGAATGCAAAGTTTAAAAGAACAGCATTTATTTGAAATATAAATTTTTGTAACATTATAAATGCCTTTACTGTCACTTTTGAGCAATTTAATGCGTCCTTGCTGAATAAAAGTATTAATTTATTTAATTTCTTTCCCCAAAAAAACTTTTGAACGGTAGTGTATAATGTTACAGAAGCTTTCTATATTCAGCTTTGTCATCACAGGAATAAATATTTGTAAATAATTTACTTTAAATATTTTCAAATATATTAAAATATACATTTTTTTTTAATAATATTTCACAATATTATTAGTTTTACTGTTTTTGATCAAATAAATGCAGCGTTGGTGTGCATATTTTTATATTTTCAGTTTTCATTTTCATTATGTTTTATTCATTTTGTTGTTTTTAGTAATTTTTGTTAGTTCTAGTATTACATGTCTAATTTTTTTATACAGTTAAATAGTTTATATTTATATTTTATCTATATATATTATAATAGTTTATAATAGTTTTAGATATTTTAGTACATCGTTTAACTAAATGAAATTGAAAAGTGTTGCCTTGACGACTAGCTGAAATAAAAGTTTTTTATATTTTATTTTATTCCAGTTAAAGTTTTTTTTTTTTTTTTTTAAGTTGCGAAGGTTTTTTTTTTTTAATGGTTAGATCTTTTTGATTTGGTTGATTAGTTATTTTCCAAAGTAACCGTAGCCAAATCCCCATAAAAAGGGTTCATTATGGTTTCATGCATTCTGATCTCTTGGTCTTTGTGGATTCATGAGATCTGAGTTTTCTGCCTACACCATTTTCGCTCTACAGGTGCTTCGGAGCCAAAGAATATGATATACATGAGCCGACTGGGGATCTGGGGGCAAGGAACACCATTCAAGACGTTTGACGACTTCCTGCATGCTATTGAGAAGAGGTCAGAGGTCATGCTCAGTATCACAGAGATCAGTGCTGTGTCCCAATTCGCATACTATCAGTCCTAAATAGTATTAGAAAATAGAATTAGTATGTCCCAAATCATAGTATGTTTAAAAAAAGTATGCCAAAGATTCCCGGATGGTCTACTACTTCCGGTTAGAATTCGAAGTGCAGATCGATGCACACTCTAACGGCTAATATTGCCCACAACACATTGCGCGGTGGACGACGATTCAATTAGAACTACAAACACGCATTAAAAGTGTTAAAAAACTACAAACATGGCGGATATACGCGACCAATGGACAGGTAGATAAACGGATTTGAGTGATAAATAATCAATGTCTAACCTGATGAAAAAATATAAATTTAATGTTATCCACGTTATATTTCATCTGCAGCAACACTGAACTTTTATAATGATATGTTTGGTCATTAACTTTTTAATGCATCATTATGCAAACACATGAGCAGAGTTCTCGGCATGATAGACCCACGACTAGCAGATCAACGTATCTCTTTAATTTCTCTCCAATACGGTAGGAAATGAAATTAAACGAAATGTGGATGATGTTAACTGTGATAAGATGATTGACAGAGCAGTTTAAACAGTGACAGAATGCACATAACTAAGCAACAGAGCGTGCGTTAACGAAGCAGCTATGACGAAGTAGTATGTTCCAAAGCTTGCCTACTATTCTTCTACATACTCAAAAGTATGTACTTTTTCTTCACAAAAAGAGTACATACTTTTAGGGCATAGTATAAGTAGGCAAATTGGGACGCAGTCATTTCTCCTTTTATCTGACAAAACAATTGCTCATGTTCATGTTCCAGGGGTGTTGGTGCCATGGAGATTGTTGCCATGGATATGAAAGTGAGTGGCATGTATATTGCACGCCAGCTGAGCTTTTCCGGAGTGTCCTTCCGTATAGAGGAGATTACACTGGACAAAGACTTCAAACTGGTCTACAACAAAGCAGCTAGACTGGTGAGAGAAACGCTGACACAGACAGCCTGGGGGACTTGTGGCTGAATCCTTTTGTCCCAAATAATGTTTTAGATGGAAGTTAAAGTCTTTTTTTTCCTCTGTGTAGTGGGCCGAGGCTCTTGAGCTGTTCACCACAGCTGCGAAGACGTTGGGTATGGCCTCCCGTAAGTCTCTGTGGGGTCAGTTCTGGTCGTCACACCAGAGGTTTTTTAAGTACCTGTGCATCGCCGCTAAAGTCCGTCGTCTGGTTGAACTCGCTCATACTGAGATGCAGCACGGCAAGGTGAGTCAGTGATTAAGATTTGTGCTTTCGCTCGTTGAAAATCCATGGAAAGGTTTGACTGGGTTTTAAATATCCTTACGCAGTAATAGGGCTGCACGGTTAATCAAAATTAAGCTGAAATCACGATATATGACCCTGGAGCACAAAAGCAGTCTTAAGTTGCTGGGGTATATTTGTAGCAATAGCCAAAAATACATTGTATGGGTCAAAATTATCGATTTTTCTTTTATGCCAAAAATCATTAGGATATTAAGTAAAGATCATGTTCCATGAAGATATTTAGCAAATTTCCTACCGTAAATATATCAAAAATGTATTATCATTAGTAATATGCATCGCTAAGAACTTCATTTGGACAACTTTAAAGGCGATTTTCTCAATATTTTGATTTTTTTTGCTCCCTCAGATTCCAGATTTTCAAATAGTTGTATCTCGGCCAAATATTGTCCTATCCTAACAAACCATACATCAATGGAAAGCTCGAAAATTTGACACTTAAGACTGGTTTTGTGGTCCAGGGTCACATATGACTTAGTACGATTATCAAATCGCAAAGGCTGCACTTATAAACCGATTGCTAAACTAAAGAGAAGCATTAAAGGATTAGTTCACTTCTGAATTAAAATTTACTCACCCCCATGTCATCCAAGATGTTCGTGTCTTTCTTTCTTCAGTCAAAAAGAAATTAAGGTTTTTGAGGAAAACATTCCAGGGTTTTTCTCTATATAGTGACAACTTCAAAATCATCCTACATCGCTGCAGAAGTACTGACCCAGTGTTTACAAAGTGAACATGCAAAGAAGGTCAAAGCCCTTTACAAAAAACGGTAAAACGGCGATGTAGGACGATTTAAAACGATTTTGAAGTTGGAGGAGAAAATGAGATGGGAGTTTTTCGATATACCCTAACTGTCATGAACCGGAATGCACAGAGTGCAAAGATACTACATATTACAATAGTAGTATATAAAATATTACAATAATATTATTTCTTATTTTTTAACATTTAGTAATAATAATAATTTTGTGATTATATAATGTAAAAAGTATAAAATAACAATAATATATTGTAATAATATTTCAAAATGTTATTTTTACTGTTTTTTTAATCAAATAAATGCAGCTTTGGTGTGCATATTTTTATATTTTAAATGTTCATTATAATATTTTATTAATTTTGTCGTTTTTTTTGTCGTTTTTGTTTAGTTCTAGTATTACATATGTCTATATACTTTTTTTATTGATTTTTAGCTTTAGATATTTTGCTACATCAAGTTTAATTAAATGAAAACAAAAATACGATACGATAGTAATATATAAAATATTACAATAATATTATTCTAATTTCTTATTTTTTAACATTTAGTAATAATAATAATAATTTTGTGATTTATATAATGAAAATGTATAAAATAATAATAATAATGTATTAAGACTATAAAATAATAATAATAATTATTATTATTATTATTTTATAGTATTTTCAATATATAATTATTATTGTTGTTGTTGCCATTTTATGGTCTTATCAGTATATAATTACAAAATTTTGGGCCAAACAAGCACAGCAAACCTGACACTTTTTTTACATGGCAAATGCAATATTTATCAGGAAGAACAAGTATTTAAAAAAAGTATCACCTAAATGTATTTTAGATATTTTGTCTAGTATTAACCTTAAATGTCTTATGTAGCTTCTTGTTAATTATATGACTTTTGATATTTATTTTGTTTTCGCCATGAAGATAGCCTTGCTGCTGACATGCCGTAAAAATAATCAATCAATCAGTTATGTAATTACACCTAACTGGAAAGTTTAATTCATTGTGGGAAGCCTGTATTAAGTGTTTCACTAATTGTGCCGAATGTGGCTCCGCCTCTCTCCCGTGTCATTCCAAACAGTGCATCGTGATTGGCCTGCAGTCCACTGGAGAGGCTCGTACTCGAGAGGTCCTGGACGAGAACGACGGACGCCTGGACAGATTCGTCTCCGCTGCTGAGTGAGTGTCTCAAAGTCCATTTCCCACGGTCTTCTTCAAAGAGGAAAGCCTGAAATCTCCAGCAAATCACAGATAGACCAATAAGAATCAACTATTATATAATAATCAATATAGAAAGGATGAATAGCTCTGTGGTTATGAGTCACTGTAGGTGAACTGGGTTGAGATTTGTGGGTTTTTGTCCTGTAGGGGGGTTTTCCAGTCATTAGTTCAGAAACACTTCCCAACACAGAAACCTAAAAGAGAGAAAAGCGCCGCAAGCAAGAGGAAACGTGAGTCGCATCATCTTTTCCTTTGAGGATCATGCATTATTGTGTTTGTGGTCTTTCTGAAACCGTTTCTTTGTTTTCTGAAGGAAAACCCAGAGGCCGGGCTACAAAATTTCCAAAGCACCGTGTGGAAGTGGGCGGGGTTATTAAAATCAGTGATGATTCAGACTCCGACTCGGATGAGATCGACAGCGACTCTGACTCCTCCCCTGAATCGCTACAGGACAGTGACGATGTGATTTTCTTGAACCACATCAACGGGCCTGCTGGTAGGTTGTCTTAAATGCAACATAGTAGGGCGGCACAATTAATCTAAATTATATCACAAAGGCGATAAATCGCGATTAGGCAGAAGCTGCGATTGTCATGCGTATCTTTCAGTGAAGCACGGTTCCGTGATCAGCAGTAAATCTCCATCCGAAGGCCAGAGGGTGCTCTTGCGCTGAAACTCCAAATACACCCCGCAGAAGAAACCCAGGAAATCCCTATAGCGGTTGCTGAATAAACAGAAGATTTAACTGCTTTCATTAATTCAACGTAACTAATAAACACACGACTACGACAATATATGGTTTATCTGAGTTCGTCTTATTATAATTTTGATTATAATAAAATATATAATAATGCAATGCTAATCGACATAGCCTTTATCACTGCTTAGAATACTATGAAATATGTTATCCATGAAATCCTGAATAAACAGAAGATTTTACTGCTTTCATTCAACGTGACTAATGAACACGACAATATATGGTTTATCCAAGTTGTCTTATTATATACTTTATTATAATAATAAAAATTATAATAATGCAATGCTAATTGACATAGCCTTTATCACTGCTTAGAATACTATGAAATATGTTGCGCACCTTACTCTGTGCAAGAAGCCACATCATCTTACAGAAGGATTTACTTCAAACACTCGATTGACGTTATGAAGTGAGTTTGGAGTAAAAACATGTTATTAAATGTGGTATTTTCACGTGCTTCCAGATGGAGCAGAATTTACTACACAGATCCATAGTTCACTGACGAGCTACGCAAACAGCTTTCAGAATCGCAGAACGATTTGTTTGATTTCGTAATCGTGCAATTAAATCGTCTGCGATTATGAACACGATTTTGCGTAGCTTGTCAGTGAACTACGGCTCTGTGTAGTAAATGCTGCTCTATCTGAAAGCACGTGATGGAGATTTACTACTAATCACAGAACCGGCTTTACTGACAAGATACGCATGACAATCGCATTCGATTAATCGTGCAGCCCTACAACCTTGTCACTATGTGTTCTGAAAGAATTTGCTCACGCCGTCCTGTTCATTCAGGAAGTGCAGCTCACGCTTATTAAATCAGGGCTAATTTCAGTCTAGATGGCTAAGCCACAAAGGAGTGATTAAGGTCTGTTCCAGACTCTGCTGAAGTCATCCTCTGTGTGTTTTCAGCTAAACTAGAAGAACTCAAGCAGGGGCTGCTGGGTAAAATAGCAGAGCTGGGGAAAGAGCTTCCGCTTAACACTCTTGACGAGCTGATTGACAGGTTTGGAGGACCAGAGAAGGTGTCTGAGGTGAGGAGTCACTGCAGTGCATCGTGTTGTCGCTCACAAGTGTGTTTGAAACAGTTACATGAACACTAAATATAGACGGCAACATTGTAATTTTCATATTACTGACTAACGTTTAGTCTCAACCACTGACAGCACATCTAAGCATTCACAGACCATCTGATGGAAATTTCACACAAGAAAGATGAGTTTTCTCAAACTCTGATTCAAATATGACAATTTTTTTTTCAGTCTGCCAGGAAACCAAATAAAAACTATTTAAAATAATTTTGGTTAATTGAAATAAAGCTAAAAAATAAGCAAATACAGAAACTAAAAAAAAAACATCCAATACATTACATGTATAATTTATAATACATAAAAATAAATTATTAATAAAATAGCTAAATAATAAAATCAGTATTACATGAAAACTAAAAAAACTTAAATGAAAGTTTTGTTGCCCTGGAAAATGTTGCAAAGAAATGTTGCCCTGGGAACTACCTGAAATAAAATAAGTTTAAGTACTACAATTAATACAACTAAAAATGAATTAAATATTCATTTAAGCTAAATAGGAATATTAAAGAAAAAGAAAGAAGGCTAGAAGCCCTGGTTACTACTTGGAATAAAAAAAGTTTATGTTGAAGTACTAAAATTACTAAAAGTACAATGGCAATAAATATAAATATATCTATTTTTAAAAACTTAAATGAAAATGAGAAAATTAGGTAACTGCCTTATATAGAAAAGGTTTGTTGAAAGTACTAAAATTGCTAAAATTGCAACTGAAATAAATATAAATTAAAGCTAAAAAGAAACTTTTTTTTTTACTTAAATGAAAATGAGAAATGTTGCCCTGGCAACTGCTTAAAATAGAAAAAGTTAAAACTAAAATTACAACTGAAATAAATATAAATAAAAAAATTACAGATAAAAATATATATATAAAAAAGAAAATGACAAAAAACTAAATTACTAAAACTTAAATGACGTGAAAATGAAAACTGAAAATATAAAAATAAAAGCTCATTCAAAATATTAATAAATACTATAATAGTATATAAATTACACAAAAATAACACTGCTCTTAGGATTTTTTATTTTTTTGAGACACTTGGTGCTTGTTCACATCTGTGTGTTAGACTCACAATGTGATGTTGTTTTACACAAGTTAAATGCTAAATATATCTGTGTGTGTGTGTGTGTGTGTGTGTAGATGACGGGCCGTAAGGGACGTGTAGTGCGGCGTCCTGATGGCAGCGTTCGATATGAGACCAGAGCGGAGCAGGGCTTGACCATCGACCACGTCAACGT
>NW_015549681.1:299659-302936 GCF_001515605.1 Sinocyclocheilus anshuiensis | reverse complement strand
ACGTCAGAGAGAAAGAGCGGTTCATGAACGGAGAGAAGGTGACGACCTCTGACCTACAAACACAGAACTAGGGCTGCACAATTAATCGTATTTTAATCTCGATAACGATATCCACCTTTCATGATTAATTAAAAACAATCGTCACGATATTGGCCGGCTCGTTATTTATCCTGAAAACGTGTTTTTAATTTGGCATTTGCGTTATCTTGCATTGCTAACAAGTCTTCACTAGCGTTCATGCTTGTGGCTGCCAGATGTGAAGAGATTAAGACCCCAAAACAGAACTTTTCTCCTTTAAGGATGCACTTTCTGCCCGATGTTTTACTTAATCTGTGCAATCTGGCAACCCTGTGTGCGCGCTGACTGATGGCGGAACAAGCGCTGATGATATGAAAACATGCATGTGCTGGAGTTTAGCGATTTCTGCTTACATGAAAGTGTCATACAGCCAATGTGTGTTTTTCACAAGCCATTTGTGCTGTTTGTGAAAAATGTACATAAATTGGAATTATCGGAAGTTATATTAGGAGCTTCTAAAGTTTTTACCTGTTTTCATAATGTTAATCAGCAATGTTAGTTTTCAGTGTGTATTAACGATCTTTGAGCAAATTTCCGAGTGGTTTGACTCATTTGCAAACAAATTGTCACTTAAAAAATCTAATGTGAATACAGATTACAAAACAACACTAACCAAAAGCATGAGTTTTGTATTATCATAGTTGGTTAAATGAAGTCAGTGTATATGATAGAATAATCATTATTAATGATCGTGATTATAATTTGAATCAAAATAATTGTGATTATCAGTTTAACCATTATCGTGCAGCCCTACACAGAACACCACCTCCAGATCGAACCCATCGCCATTCTGAATGTTTGGACTAATGCTCTTTCTCTTTCTCTCTTTTAGCTGATAGCCATCATCTCTGAAGCGGCCAGTTCGGGCATCTCTCTACAGGCGGATAAACGCGTGCAGAACCGCAGGAGAAGAGTTCACATGACTTTAGAGTTGCCGTGGAGCGCAGACCGTGCCATCCAGCAGTTCGGTGAGTGTCTGTGTGTGTTTGCGTGTGTTTGAGAGGCGTCGTGGAGGTTGCTAATATTGTGGCTGTGTATCTTAGGTCGAACGCATCGCTCAAATCAGGTTACAGCTCCAGAGTATATCTTCCTCATCTCTGAACTGGCTGGAGAGAGACGCTTCGCCTCGATCGTTGCCAAGAGATTGGAGAGCCTGGTAAAATCTTACAGCAGTCTCTGTTTTTCAGATGTTAAATACACACTGAATACGTGCACTGCACACAATAAAGCTCAAAGCTTTCACTGTAAAGTAATTTTTATGTTTATACTAAAAGCAAAATACTACATGAAGTGACAAAATCTCTTGATGCTTAGTTTGTGCTCCTAATTTGAAAAATGTATGAGCATATAAGAATTGTTGGGGCACAATGAAAATGAATAAATAATTTTTTTTCCCTTAATAAAGGGATATGAGGAGACAATTATTTTAATACAAAAAGTACACTAGGTTTTTAAATATTTCTGCTTTATTATTTAATAATTATGGGATTATTTATTTATATTTTATGCAATTATTTACATTTCAAACATTTTAAAGGGGTCATATAATGCTTTTTTAAAGATCATTATTTGGTGTATTTGGTGTAACTTTGATAAAGAATATCTCTTTGGTTTTGAGACTTTAGTCTTTGCAACTTCAGGGATCTTATCTATGCACAATCAGCTTATAACACTCCAAAGAGAAAGGAAAACTTGAAATCGCATCATATGACCCCTTTAATTAATTGCCAGATACAGTTTATTACAGTTTACAGTTAACCGAAGTACCAATAATAACCAGAAATAAAATGTTCTGCATAATGCAGGACTTTTAATTATAAACAAGCCCAAACTACAGCAGGACTCTTATTTTGAAATGTCTTTACAAATTTCAGCTGCTCATCAGATAAAGGAAATAAAATATGCGCTCTTACACCTGTCTATAACACATTACAGTCTAAAAATCATAAAGTAAACATTTATAGTCATAATTCATCAATGGGAGATCATAAAAAATCATTTGTCATAAATGCGTGGTGTTCATTGATTGTGAGCCTGTAAATGACCAATTGAAGGAAGAAAAAAAGACTTAATACTTGTCATTCGCACATGTACTCCTAAATACATTTTACACACATTATATTTTCTATTTTTTGGGACCAGTAAGATTTCACTATGGGTGAAACTGTCTAAAATGTGGTTCGATCAAAGCCAGTGAAAATCGACGCGACTTGTTAGGTCTTAAACGTGAAAATAAATGTGCTTTAACTTCTATATTCATTATACAGCATTTATTAGAAGCCATTCTACAGTCCTGTGAGAAACTGATTCAAATGCTGTCGGATGTTTGAGAGCTTGTTTACAGAAGTGTGTTGTGTTTTATAGGGGGCGCTGACACACGGGGACCGACGAGCCACTGAATCCAGAGACCTGAGCCAGTACAACTTTGAGAACAAAGTAGGAGAATTTTCCCCTTTATCAACCAAAATATATAATAGACTATTCTCTGTTCTTCTACATGGCTTTATTAGGGTGTTATTTTAGTTTTTTTTTTGTTTTACATAATATTAAAGTGTTTATTAATATTTAGATTTAGCTTTTATTTTTATATATTTTTAGTTTTCATTTTAATTTTAGTTTTAGCAATTTTATGTCCTTTTTTATTTAAATTTTTTTTTTAATTTCTATATATTTTTAATTCATTGTTATTATTATTTTAGAAGTTATTTATTCGAGTTTTTTCATTTTTATTTTTGTATTTTTTTAAAGTTTTTCATCTAATTAAAAAAATCTAAATTTAGCTTTATTTAAAAAAACAAAAGTTTAATAGTTTTAGGCTTAGCTTTAGTTAACAATAACAACACACTGGACTGGGCATAACCTCATTTGACTTAAGACTTCGATTAAAACTCGGAAGAAACATATTAACTGCAATGTGTTTCATAGTTGGATGAAATCTTTTCATGCTGATTCCCATATTGCATATGCAGCCCTCTACGAACACCTTGGCAATTGAATCGCCATTGGCTAGTAAATTTTTTTGTTTACTCGCCAGACTGATAAATATATACATATACATATACATATATACACACATATACACATATACATATATACACATTACACATATACACATATACACACATATACACATATACACATATATACACATATACATATATACATACACACATATATACACATATATACATACACATAT
>NW_015549681.1:289126-299515 GCF_001515605.1 Sinocyclocheilus anshuiensis | reverse complement strand
AACACACACACACACACACACACATACACACACATACACACATACACATACATATACATACACACATAAACATATAAACATACACACACATATATACACACATATATATATATATATTTGTTAATAATAAATGAGTGCCAGTCGTTTGCGCATTAGCTCCGCCCACTACTGGAGAAACCGGCATATCTTATGCTTATTCTTAAAAGCTGAATAATTCTAAATGAACTGTTATTTTTACAGAAAAATACAACAAAGAATATCATTTACATGTAGCGCGTCAGCTCCATACAATGTGACTCTCTCGCTCTCTCTCTCTCTCTCTCTCTTTCTTTGCGTGTGTGTGAGAAACAGTGCTCCCAGCACACAACAGCAAGTCGTGCGCCTTCACACTAGAGTTTACGGTACGTCAAATACAGGTACACTGCGCATCCATCGAGATTAATTGAAAAATAGCACAGATCGCTTGACGGAGAGCGAAACTCTGAAACGCTCAGTCAGAGTGTTCGGCGAGTGTAAATATATCTAGGCTAAACTTATACTTAGCCTCCAACTCACACACTGGCGAGTAAAATCTGAGAATTTATTAGCAATTGGCTAATATTAGACATCATTTAGTCGCCAGAGTGAAGATTTAGTCGCATATGCGAGTGATTTACTCGCACTGTAGAAGGTTGATATGTACCACACACAGTCCCACAAATACAGTGTGAAAAGAGACCAGTGAGGGTAAAATCAAAGTTTGAACCAAGGAATTTAACCAGTTTTTTATCTTCTGTCTGTCTTAGTACGGCACCAAAGCGTTGGATAAGATCACTAAAGCCATCCTCAGGCAAATCGACAACAAAGTCCTTCCACCGAAGAGCTACCCAGGAGGGGACATCATATTCTTCAAAGGTAATGTCATCTGTTCTGATGTGCTTCAGTAATGCAGCTTATGCCAATTTGATCAAAAGTGACAGCAAAGACATTTATAATGTTGCAAAAGATTTCTATTTCAAATAAACACTGTTCTTTTTAAACTTTCTATTCATCAAAGAATCCTGAAAAATAACTTGTATCACGGTTTACACAAAAATATTGTGCAGCACAACTGTTTTCAACATTGATAATAATCAGAAATGTTTCTCGAGCAGCAAATCAGCATATTAGAATGATTTCTGAAGATCATGTGACACTGAAGACTGGAGTAATGATGCTGAAAATCTGCTTTGATCACAGAAATAAATTACAGTTGAACAGATATTCACGTTGAAAACAGCTATTATTTATTTCACAATATTACTGTATTTACTATATGTTTGATCAAATAAATGCAGCCTTGGTGAGCAGAAGAGACCTCATTTTAAAACTTAAAAAAAAAGTTACCAACCCCAAATGGTAGTGTACCTTTATTAAAATGTAATATGTTAATATAATATTTAGTTTAACATTTCTACCAAAATACTACAGTTCTGCAGTTAATCCACGTAAATCCACGCAGTCTGCATAGTCTGATTTAAGACACACTAATCCTAATGTTGCTTACTGTTGTGTTCAAGCACATGCAGAAGAGCATGATGGTGTAATTTTTGTGTGCACTGATTTTAATATTTATATGTGTGTGTGCCAGATATGAAGAATGGCATGATTGATGTGGGAATCTTCTGTAAGGAGCCGCGTCCAAGTCAGAATACAGAGAAAGGTAAATGTAATACAACAGCAGCACAATGATCTGATTATAAAGATTTAATGATCATCTCTGTGTTTCGTATGATTAGTGCAGCGATACTTCTGCTTGAGCATATTTATATAAGTGATAAAAATGTATCTGTGCTGATATTTGCCCATTTTCATATTACTGGTGTCAGATTCAAAATGTATTGATAACATTGTATATGGATAATGTACATTTGATCTGGTTATGTGTTACTGATGTAATTTCTGTGAGTGGAGTGCTTTCCTGTTAGTTACATTACATTTGCATGTAGAAAGGTTTGTATTTAAGAAATGCATTGATTTCATGCAAGTTAGTTACATGCAAACCAAGTGGCTAATTGCCTTTCTTTTGTCCCATATATACCAGACTGCACCATCACTAAGTTTCTGAACCGTATTTTGGGTATGGAGGTCCATCATCAGAACTCTCTGTTCCAGTATTTCACCGATAACTTCGACTACCTGATCAACAAGGATAAAAAAGAGGGAAAATATGACATGGGAATATTGGGTGAGGAATCTGAATGTAATGCGGAATAGTGCGGTTATATTTGCGTGGGTCTGGTATGTTTTCACAGCAGCAGATGAGCTGTATGTGTGTCTGAGATTAATGTTGTCATATTCTGTGTGTTCAGATCTTGCTCCTGGTAATGATGAGATTCACGAGGAAACACAGGAGAAGTTTCTAACTCCAGGAAACCCTCAGGAGGGCCAGGTCATCCTCTATAAGGTACATGTCAGGAAAATGAGGATATTAATACTTTTATTCAGCAAGCATGCATTAATCAAAAGTGGCAGTAAAACCTTTATAATGTTACAAAAGATTTCCATTTCAAATAAATGCTGTTCTTTTAAACTTTCTATTCATCTGTGAATCTTGAAAAATAAAATGTATCACAGTTTCCACAAAAATATTCATCAGCACAGCGGTTTTCAACATTGATCAGAATCAGAAGTTTCTTGAGCAGCAAATCAGCATATTAGAATGATTTCTGAAGATCATGTGACACTGAAGACTGGAGTAATGATGCTGAAAATTCATATTTTGAACATATTCACATAGAAAACCGTTGTTTCAAATTATATTATTTCACAATATTACTGTTTTTATGACATTATTTTACCAAATAAATGTAGCCTTGGTGAGCAGAAGAGACTTTGAAACACATTTAAAAAAATCTTACTGACTGACTTTTATATATAAGTTTATTTAATATATTATATATATTATATTGTATATAAACAGGGTTTCCGCGGGTCCTTAAGTCTTAATTTTAGTTCAATCAAATTTAAGGCCATAAAAAGTCCTCAATGGTACAAGAAAGTCTTAATTATGATTTCAGGAGGTCTTACATTTGGGAACGGAAAGACAAGAATTGCAATATGGCTTAATGTGACGATTAAACTTCAAAAGGCCGTGATTTCATTTAATAAATATGAGCACTGCATGTTTCAAAGTCAGGTGCTGCGCTGCTTTGTGTAGCGATTAGCGAGAAACCGCTGTATTTCTGCGCCTCCTACTGGCAGAGAATGAATGTGCATTTTCAATCAGCCCGTCTGCTGTTTTAGTTCAGACCAATGTGAAATTCAACCCATGTTTTACGCAGCAAACACGCAGAGTTGTGCATGTCAACAAGAAGATAATGCATTATAAAAATCTAAACAATTAAGACGGTAAAATATATTTAAGTGTTATTTAATATTATATAATAATTGAAAATAATTGCTTAAAAAAGAACAAATCCAGGCTATATAATGGCTATATAATAATAATAATAATAGTTAATGCTGTGATTATATTATGTCTATAAATAATAAAGATAATAATAATTATTATTATTACTACTACTAAATAAAAATGTAAATAATAATCCTAATAACAAAATAAAAATATTAATATTTGAAGAATTAATACTACTATTAAAATGAGGAATTACTACTACTACTCCAACTACTGCTAATAATAATAAGATAAGTGTATAATAATAATTAAAAAATATATATTTACAAAAAAAAAAAAAAACTACATAAGAGATATTCATATTGGACTAGGGCTGCACAATATTAATATTGTACTAGGGCTGCACAATTTAGCCAACATTTTGTGAATACGTAAATATGAAATATGTTAATACAATTATAATAACAACAACTCAATAAAAACAAAATAAGAAATGTTATTGTAATACAAACTCTTTTATTGTTATTATTTTAATATTGTAATATAAACTCAAACTAAACTAAACCATAAACTAAATGTGCAGTGCCGCTTCACTCTGAAACATAAAGTGCATATATTTATTTAAGTCATGTCCTTTGTGAATTAGTAATCGCACAAAACCATACTGTGATTTCGGTTTTATTTCAATTAATCATTCAGCCCTAAGTCAAATCAATAATACTACTAAATATTAAATTAATATTATAATTGATACTTTTGACTCTTAATAATGGTTTAAAGGCTGAAATGTGAAGTTTATCGTTTTTATAAACTTTTTGTTTTTGTGAAAACCTGTATCTGAACTGTATGTTATCATAGACATTGCTCTACCCCGCTCATATGGTATTAATTTTATTTGTGCAGGTCCTGCAGATAGCCTAATAAATCATTTATTTTATTTTTTATTTTATTTTACATGTATTTTAGTTTTATATACATGCATACTGTATATATATATATATATATATATATGACTATTCTTTTTTTTACTACTTTTATTTATTTATTTAGAAATTTTCTAAATGTCCTGAGTTTGTGTTGTGGCTGTTTTCAGATCAGTGTGGATCGCGGGATGCCCTGGGAAGAGGCCTGCAGTAAAGCAGAGAAACTCACTGGAGAATTTGAAGGTTTTTACCTCTCAAACAAGGTACACGACATATCATCACACACTGATGTCTGACGATAAATCACGCTTGCTGTGTTTATGCAGTCGAAATCATCCAAATGCCAAATTACCATCTTTGAGTATGTTTTTACCATATATGTGACCCTGGACCACAAAACCAGTCATAAGTGTCAATTTTTCAAAATGTGCAAAAAAAATCTAAATATTGAGAAAATCGCCTTTAAAGTTGTCCAAATGAAGTTCTTAGCAATGCATATTACTAATCAAAAATAAGTTTTGATATATTTACAGTAGGAAATTTACAAAATATCTTCATGAAACATGATCTTTACTCAATATCTTAATGATTTTTGGCATAAAAGAAAAATCGATAATTTTGACCCATACAATGCATTTTTGGCTGTTGCTACAAATATACCCCAGCGACTTAAGACATATATGTGTGTTTGTGTGTTCAGCTGCGCGGGAATCAGCCGTGTGTCCTGCTCGCCGAACAGGGTCGGGGTCGTAATCTCATCCTGTTTAAGCCCAACATCGGCAAACAGGCTCATCCTGAGAACCTGGACAACCTGCTCCTGAGATACTACAAGGTACAACACGCAAAACCCATCAGGCACTGCCAGAGTCCCTACAGCTCACACACATTGATATGATGTTAAACCTTACGCAGAGCTCTTGTCGCACAGTGACATCCAGTGGTAGAGAGCGGGTCTGTCAGGAACACACTTGTGTGTTTGAATGTAAGAGTTGGTTTGACTTTTTGGTCTTGAGTTCAGTCGAGATACAATCCAAGTTTAGAGTTGCTGGGAGTGTTTTCAGAGTTGACTTATTATTATTTTTGATCAAAAACCACTTCATAAATCATTCATTCTCCTCTTGAGTGAGTGAATACGGATATCAGACTGCATCAAACGCATAGCAAGCCCTAAAATATGATAATGTAAACATGAAATGTTATAATGAATTTAAAAAAGAGTTTTTGCCACTTTTAATGGCTTTTTTGCTACCAGTCCAGGTTCACACTAAATGCTCTGATGAAAACACGTTCATACAAGTGTTTTTCTTCCCGCTCTGAAGGTGACACCTGATGAAGCAAAGGATTTCTGGGAGAGTCAGTTTGTCTTTTCTTTCACCAACTGCACACATGCCAACTGGTGAGTGTGTGTGTGTGTGTGTGTGAGCGATCAGTAGAGACTCTGACCCTGCTGACACTGATACTTTTTGTTTTTGACAATGTATTTCAATATGTTCCACTTTTTATTTTTTAGGTTTATGTTATAATTTGCACTAATAGCTAAGAATCTACTATAATACAACTCTGTAAACTGATTGAATAAGTGTGTGTGTGTGTGTTTAAAGGTGTGTTCACAATTACTGTTGCTCTGCAAGATTTCACAGGTGATAATGATGACAAAATAAACATCCAAAGCTATTCTGCCAGCTAGCAAATGAACCAAACCTGTTTGCTTTCCAAACAGCTTCTTTTTATGGTTGATTTTATAATATTGATGGTGTAGTGTGAAACAAAACTGTGTATTTTAGTATTATTTTTATACCATTATAACATTTATTAATTCTTTTTACATTTTTTATTGGCAAATGTTCAGTTTTAATTTTAATTTAAGTTAACCGAAAAAGTGTTCAGTAGTTTTAGATTTAGTTTTAGTTAATAGTAAGATGACCATTTTTTAAGTAAACAAAGTTTTAGTCATTTTATGTGCATTTGTCCTTAATTTTTTAATATTTAGCTTTAATTTATATCTGAGTTTTGGTATTTGTAATAAATAAATGTAATAATTTAATAAATAACTTAAACTTATTAGTTAGAACTTCTAAGTAACGTTTTTTCCCCCATGCCTTTCTATATAGTGTTTTTAGATTTCATATTTTATTTTGTTGTATTTAAGGTTTATTTCAGTTACCGAAAGTGATTTTCAATATTTTTAGATTTTGTTTTATTTAACAATTTATATTTAGTTAAAACCACCAGAATGAGCGCCTCGTCCATTGTGGCTCTTTAGCTTTGATTGGTGCTGCAAATTTGTGTGTCAGAGTTTAATGAACCCGAACCCAACACAAAAATCGCATAGGGAAATTTCTTCGCCACTGAAAGTCCAATCAGACGAAATTCTTCAGCGCACTGATTCCCATGGAAATGACTGGATTTTGCTCTCAGAATTTCGCATAGTAGCATTAAATGTGACCACAGCTTAATAGTGTTTGTGTCTGTATTTGTGGTAGGAATGGTAAGTGTAAGCTGATCGAGCAGGGCCAGGAGTGTTTTCTGGGGATGCGTCTCAGGCAGTATCACATGTTGTGCGGCGCGCTGCTGAGGGTCTGGAAACGAGTGTCTGACATCGTCTCGGACATCACCAACTCCAGCATCCTGCAGATCGTACGGCTCAAAACCAAACAGAACAGCAAGCAAGTTGGTGAGTTGATGTTTTGTTATCTGTTACTTCTCAATCCCGTTTCCTAGCAAACTAATTATTGCAGTGAATAGGGCTGCACGATAAATCGTATTTTAATCGTGATCATGATTTCTGCTTCTCTCGATTTATTAGGCATAATCACCTGCGGTATTTTCCAGCTGGTTATTTATCCTGAAAATGTTTCATTTTAATTTGGCGTTTGTGTTATCTTTGCATTGGTAACAAGCCACGACAAGCTTTCATAGTTGCGGTTGCCAGATGTCAAGATTTTAAATCCCCCAATCAGAGCTTTTTTTCTGAAATCGATGCATTTTCTGCCCAGTGGTGTTTTTAATGTTCCAAACCTGATGAGCTGAAAACACTGGCAAACATTTATGTTGGAGTTTAG
The DNA here is from genome assembly GCF_001515605.1 of Sinocyclocheilus anshuiensis. Lineage (NCBI taxonomy): Eukaryota > Metazoa > Chordata > Actinopteri > Cypriniformes > Cyprinidae > Sinocyclocheilus > Sinocyclocheilus anshuiensis. The sequence goes on along the minus strand of NW_015549681.1, from coordinate 292,154 downwards.
CAATCTCTATTGAGGTATTTTGCTCAAGTAAAAGTGAAATACAGCCGGACTGTTTTCTTTCACGTGGGCATTTGTGCTGTTTGCTGCGACTAAATCTGCAAGCAAACCAATGGGCGTTCTCTTGATTTGTGCTTATGTGAAAATGCAATAATTCTGATGAAATGTAAAAAGAAATTTTATGACAATAATCATGATTATATCATGATTAACCATTATCATGCAGCCCTAGCAATTAGGGCTGGGACAATAAATCGATGCATCGCGTTTCGTGGATCGATTCTGAGATTTTTGGAATGCATTGTGATTCTCTCTGGAATCGATTCTGAGCTTAGTTTTTAACAGCAGATGGCGCTCTAGGCTAGTTTTTAACCGCACACTCAAATGCTCACGAAGAAGAGCACTTGTGCGTTCGGCTGAGTAATGTAAGTGGTTAAATGTATTTGCACACCGTCTTTTATGATGCAAGATTTATGTAAACACAGCCCACTGTGAAAATCCTTGTAATTCGCTTCAACCTTTTCGAACTTTATGAATGCTTATTTTAGGTTCAAGTGGTGCGTGAGTAAGGAACTGGAAGCAAGCAGAATGCAGCTATCTCTAAACTAAGCTCAGAATCGATTCAAGAGAGAAGCGCGATGCCTTCGGAAAATCTCAGAATCGATGCAGAAGCATTTCTCGATTCGCGATGCATCGATTTATTGTCCCAGCCCTACTAGCAATGAATATCCCAGATTTATCCTAAAACTCGTCTTGTCATGAGTATTGATTATCACAATTGAGAGGTAAGGCCGTTCACACCAAGGACGACAATGATACAGCTTTAAAAATCAAATAGCGGAGTCCCAACACGGCTGTAACAATAACGGCACATAGGAACACTTTCAAGTTTTTTAGCCAATCTGAATCCACCTGACTTTAAAGAGCTTGTGCATTTAAAGTGGTAGACGATGATACTGCAGCACGCGCTTTTAATAAACAATGTTATCGTGCTTTGGTGTTGACACTAATATGTGACCCTGGACCACAAAACCAGTCAAAAGTGTCAATTTTTCCAAATTGAGATTTATACGTCACATAAATAAGCTTTCCATTAATGTATGGTTTGTTATGATAGGACAATATTTGGCCGAGATACAACTATTTTAAAATCTGATATCTGAGGGTGAAAAAAAAATCTAAATATTGGGAAAATTGCCTTTAAAGTTGTCCAAATGAAGTCCATAGCAATGCATATTACCAATCAAAAATTAAGTTTTAATATATTTACAGTAGGGAATTTACAAAATATCTTCATGGAACATGGTATTTATCCTAATGATTTTTGGCATAAAAGAAAAATCGATAATTTTGACCCATACAGTGTATTTTTGGCTATTGCTACAAATATACCCCAGCGACTTAAGACTGCTTTTGTGCTCCAGGGTCACACATAATTATCGTTCTTGGTGTGAACGGGCCTTTATATGTCCGTTTATCTCTCCTCAAGACGAAAATAACAATCATGTGTGTGTCTCAGGTATAAAAATCCCAGAGAACTGCGTGTCCCGCGTGCGCGCTGAGCTATCTCGGATGGACGAGGAGGTGAAGAAAGCGCGGCGGGAGAGAGAGCAGTTAGCAAATGAGCAGCGTATGCGCCAAGAGATGCTGGCCAAGATGATCATCGCAAACCCTCCCCTCTCCCTTCAGAACCACCTTCACTACCCACGATCCCTTCTGCCGCCTGCGGCGAAGCCAAAGAGCGAAGCCGTCAGCGAGGTCTTGGATCTTACCATCAGCCCCTGCCCATCGCCGGACATCAAAACGCCTGTGCCAGACCTAAACGGCGTGTCCCTACACGGAGGCATGCTAGGCGCGAGAGGACGCCCGTGCGCGGTTGTTCCCGAGACATACAACTTGGAAGATTTGATCTCCCAGGAGCAGCAGAGACACAGGCAGGTGGCGTTGAACCCGAACGTGCGCATGTCGTCGTCGCATGCCACTTTGAACGTCCCGCAGCAGCACGTTCACACACTAAAGCAGAATCATTCGTCGTTTGGGGTGCTAACACAGCAGCAGCAGCAGAGCGGCTCACGCGCACAACCGCCCGAGCAGTACCGCGTGCTTCTGTCGCAGCTGCAGCGAGGGCAAGACACATCGCTCGTGCTGCGGCTTCTCACGCAAATGCGACAGCAAAATGGCGTGTCGCCGCAGTCCTCGCGCACTATGCTACACCAGAACAGTCAACGCATGACGCACACTTCGAACGCACACTTGCTCGGCATGCATGCGCAGCTGTCGAAACAACATACGAGCGAACATGCGCAGTCGCAATCCCTACCGTCGCAACCCCTGCCATCGCAACCCCAAGCCATGCAATCACATGTCACTCAGCCTGCTACAGAAAGAACGAACAATGAGTTTGATTTCGACGACTTGGACTTCGGTTACCCCTCGCCCGAATCGCAACATCAGTACCCGTTCACCTCTCAAGCCCTGCCATCCTCGACTCCGCCCCCTCCTCCTTACTCCTCCTCCCTCTTTGCGTCAGCGCCTACAAACTCCTCCCTCTCGGACTCTAGCTCCTCCTCCTCACACTTCACGCCATCGTCCTCTTCCTCCGAACAGACGCATCTGTTACCAAACGGCCACAGCAGTATGGACGCCCTGGAGACGCTGGATCACATGATCCACAGAACACCCTCGGATCACCGCCAGTCCGTCATCCAGTTCAAAACAATGGACTGGGACGCCACCTAGAGGCTCAAACATGCACGGTCAGAAATTCATTCTCGGCAAGACTTTTGAGTTCTTTCCCAAGTCATTCTCAGTCCATAAGCTAAGAGTTGCGTTCGGTTCGTTGACGATCAATGAAGACTTGAAATCAAATGGGTTTGCCTTATTTGAAGCAATAGGGCTTTTCCACCCACCATTTCATCACAGCAGACATTGAGGTAAAAGAGATGTTTATTTATTAAGATATTGGTGTATACTGTTTCCTGTCCAAGGGAGTTTATCTTTTCGAATGAATGCCTTCTGTTAAATCGGTGCC
>NW_015549681.1:275917-288880 GCF_001515605.1 Sinocyclocheilus anshuiensis | reverse complement strand
TATATATTTCTAGACAGAGTAGTGTTATATTATTTATTTCCTCTGGTGTCAGTCTCCTCTACCCAGAGTTCTGTGCTTTTTCATAGGGGCGTACGGACCCGATCGCATGATTCTGAAACTGCTGTTTGACCCCTTAACCCTGTGAATTCCTCGTTTTCTTTCTACATCTGAACACAGGGACAGATTCGTTCACGATACAGTGATGGTGGCGCTCATGAGCAGATCGCTTTCTGCAGAATACTTTCTCAGGTATCATATAGACTCATCACTGTCCAAACAAATAATTGTTTTATAAAATATAATACATTGCGGATGGATCGTCGTGAGCTTTGGGAATCGATTACCAAATTATTTATTAGCAGACTTATTTGTAAACGTGCGCTGAACCACTGGACCTCACGTCGAGATGGCTTTCTATCGAGCGAGAGTGAGACTTAGCAATAAAAACCAAACGAATATTATAAAAATCAAATACTGCCCCACGAACAACTCGCGATTCTCTTTATATCTGTTCAGAAGTGATATTTTTTAATTTCGAAGTTCGAACTTCGTGTTCAAAGAATGTTATATTTGTTAAGAGAAAGAAACGGATTTGTCTATTTGTTTATTTGTATGAGGTCAATGTTTTTTTCCTTTGGTCTTGTATTCTCGTGTAGTTGGAATGGAAGCAAATGTATTGGCGTCTTTGCTATTGCTGTTCGTATTATTATTATTATTGTTATTAATACTATTATTATTGTTGCTATTTATATCCAAGGGACATTATTAGTAGAGGTAGACTTTGTTATAATGACATGTAGAAGTTGAAACACTTTTCCAATGCCTTGTCAGAGTTTGATTTCTCCTGCTCCCAAAACACAGAATCAAAGCCTGCAACCTGCCACCAAATCGAACTGCACTGCCCTGCGCTGCTCTCCAGCATCTACGTGTTACTTATTCCTTTACTCGAAATTTCAGTTTTCTGTTTTGGGTCGGGCATCTAGATTCCCATTGCACCAAAGTTTTCTGTGCAGTTTTTGCAGGCTCCGTACAGTCGTGCTAAATCTCAGGAAGAGTCGAGGGAAATAATGCAGCGTCGCAGATAAAGACGCATGATACTGACTACTGTATTTTACAGGCCTGGCTACCATATTCTAGACTTGAAGTATATGAGAGAAAATGCGAATTTAGGAATAAACCTCGAGTATTACTACAAGTTCTCTGCTTTTGATATGGGTTTTTTTTTTTTTGATGCAAGCAGTTTCAAAACTGGATTGGTAATATGATCAAAAACAATCCAGTTCCCATGAGACTGTGATTGGCTCCAGTTACTAGTTTAAACATTTTTGTGTGTAAAAACCTTGCAGATGTGTTTTACCCACCGTGTTTCATCTGCTGCCCGAGTACAAAGAAATCACAAGTGAACACTTTAATAATAAAAACAAAACATTTATTAAAACTGCTACTGATTGTATGTATTGTTGTTGTTGATATTATTATTGTTATATTATTAATGTTTCCAGTTAGAATTCTGTTCAGCACTTTTACTTTGAGCTTCTTTGTTTTATCCCAATATTTATGAGTTTAGATGGATCTGTAAATAGTGTAAACAAATGTGCCTTTTGACTCATTCTGGACGTTTTCTACATTTAACAGAAGGAATATATTGTACTGCAATATAATTTTTAACAAACAATAAAATTTTAAGAGTTTGTTCAAATTCTTGTCTGTGTCAGTCAGTTTTATTTCTAGAAGCATCTTAACACAACTGAATTAAGGCTGCTCTGTGCCTGCTCAAAATAAAGTGTAAAGGTCCAATGCTGTGTAAAAGCCAGACTAAAGTATTCCTGCTCAGCCCCTAGTATCAAAGTATGCAGTTCTAATTGCTGTGTAAATGCATTTATGCCACCTCTGAGCAACATTAAACCGTCTGTGTAAAGACACCTAAATGCCACTTCAGAAGCGCTTCTATGCCACCTTTGTGGTGTAAATTTGGCTTAGGTGTTTTTTTTTTTTCAGGGGAATAGGTGAGGCATTAACCAAGAAATATCATGATAATTCCTTAGAATATGAACATGCCGAGTTAAGGCTGCTCTGTGCCTGCTCAAAATAAAGTGTAATGATGCAATGCTGCATAAAAGCCAGACTAAATTTTCCTGTTCAGCCCCCAGTATCAAAGTATATGCAGTTCTAATTGTTGTGTAAATGCATTTATGCCACCTCTGAGCAGCATTAAACAGTCTGTGTAAAGACACTTAAATGCCACTTCAGAAGCGCTTCTGTGCCACCTTTGTAGTGTAAATTTGGCATAGGTGTTTTTTCAGGGCAATAGGTGAGGTGCTAGCCAAGAAATATCATGTTAATACCTTAGAATATGAACATGTCGAGTTAAGGCTGCTCTGTGCCTGCTAAAAAAAAATTCAGTGTAGAAACACAATGCTGCATAAAATTCAGAATTAAGTATTCTTGCTCAGCTTGTAGTATCAAAGTATACAGTTGTAATTAAACACAGACACCTAAATGCCACTTCAGAAGCGCTTCTATGCCACCTTTGTGGTGTAAATTTGGCATAGGTGTTTTTTCAGGGGAATAGGTGAGGTATTAACCAAGAAATATCATGATAATACCTTAGAATATGAACATGCCGAGTTAAGGCTGCTCTGCCTGCTAAAAATTCAGTGTAGAAACACAATGCTGCATAAAAGCCAGACTAAAGTTTTCCTGCTTAACCCCTAATATCGAAGTATGCCGTTATAATTGCTGTGTAAAGCATTTATGCCAGCTCTGAGCAACATTAAACAGTCTGTGTAAAGACACGTAAATGCCACTTCAGAAGCGCTTCTGTGCCACCTTTGTAGTGTAAATTTGGCATAGGAAATGCCACGTTAATACTGCAGACACCTGAAGTGTTTCTGTGTTACCTTTGTGGTGTAAATTTGGCATGAGTGTTTTTACAGGGTAAAACTAATAGGTGAGGCATTAACCAAGAAATACCTTAGAATATGAACATGTCGAGTTAAGGCTGCTCTGTGCCTGCTAAAATTCAGTGTAGAAACACAATGCTGCATAAAAGCCAAACTAAAGTTTTCCTGCTTAACCCCTAATATCGAAGTATGCAGTTATAATTAAACAGTCTGTGTAAAGACACCTAAATGCCACTTCAGAAGCGCTTCTGTGCCACCCTTGCAGCATAAACTTGGCATTGGAGTACCATGGTAATACCATAGAATATATGAATATGCTAAACATTCTGCTTCTGTATTACCATCTCATCACTGTAAACGGTCTATATTTGTCTATTTACATATATTTACATATCACATGCACATTTGTAATGATTTTTTATTAATTTAATTAATGCACATTTTATTTCAATTAATAAAAAGTCTTAGATTGACTAATCATGTTAGAGGCATCACACCTGTGCTCGAGTCACATCTGAATTTCAATAGCTGTCATGTTGCTGACTGTCAGGTGATGTTCTGGTCATTTTGCAGCAGGAAGAGCGCACGCGCAGTAACTGAACTGTCATGATGGGGAAGTAACTGTCAGTCGCAGAAGAGCCTGATGAGACATTTTCACAACTATTTGTCTCATTCCTGAAGTTTTGCGGTGCGATTTTTGAACTAGAGCAAACGGCGTGAACATGTTTTCTCGAAAGAAGAAGGAGCCGACGAATAAAACACCTTCAGCCTCCAAAAAGAGCAACTCTGCGCAAAACCCTTGGGTAAGACCAACAGTACTTCTGAGGAAAGTAAAAAAAAAAAGTTTAGTTTGTTTTAGAGTTAGATTCTACTACAGTAAACGTGTTTAAAAGAGAAAACATGTTCAATCTCCCAAAAAACGTACGCGTTTACAACATTTGCTTTATTTTAAACGGTTAACAAATGGGTTCACATTCATCCTATTGCTTTCATCAAGTACTTCACAAAAAAAATATGTTTAATAGAGTAAAAGTACTCTTTTCTTTGTAGATTTTGGACATGTGTGGGAAGAACGATTCATTGTAACGAATTGGTTTGTTCGGATGATTCATTTCAGTGAACCGGATCACAACAGTCGAGCGGTTTAGGACTGCGAGGCGGTTCGACTGAATCATTTAAAAGATTCGGCTCAGTTCGCGAATTGCTATTGAAGTGTAATTGTTTAATGTTGCATATCGTTGATCAACATTGCTGTAAAACTGTCACTACTGAACAGTGCCTGGCGAAGAACACTTAAGAAGTACGTCTTGCTCTTTGTTTCGCAAACAATTATACCAGAAATGAACAGAGAGGAAGTCATGCAAGAGTCATATCAGAACAAGCAGCAGTTCCAGATGGAAACAAGAATAGAATAGAATTGAACCCAGAAGGGCTTCACTTTTTCTGTTAAAACATGATGCAATTCACTGATCTAAAGAACCTGTAATTACTTTCTTGAATCTCCACAGAAACCATATGGTTGAACTCAGTCAAAATGGTTCTTGATAACAAGAGAACTTAAAGAGATACACAAAAATAAAAATTCTATCATCATTCACTCAGTTCAAACCTCCACAAAAGAAGATATTGGACCCCATTGACCTACACAGAGACATTTTTTAAATGATTCAAATCTAATTGTATGTTCGTAACATGTTTGTAACAACTTGGGGTGAGTTAGTTGACACAACGCTCATTTTTGGGTGGACTATCCCTTTAAGGTGCAGTAAAGAATTAATTCAGTCATTTTCTCACCTTCAAACCTGCATAATTTATGCATTTATTATATCTTCTGTGCAGAACAAAAGTAGTAATTCTGAATAATGCTCACTCTGATTGTCAGTGAATAATGACTCAGTTTAAAGATCAGTGTGAACATTGTGCTAAACATTTACTTTTGTATTTCATCGAAGAAATAAATAAAAGGGTTCACTCCTGAACCTAAGAACTGTTGAAGAACCTTTATTTTTTTAAGAGTGTGATCAGACTAGATATGAAACTGTAAGAGCTTTTTTTGTATAATTTATATATTTATTGCTGGGGGTTTTGTAGTTGATTAAAACTAAAACCATGAAAAATATCATTTAAATAAAATATAAAAAAAAAAACGATTTCAGGTAGATTAATTTAGTTTAATGATGTACTAAAATTAAATCTAAAATAAAATTAATAAAAGCTATATTGGCAAACTATAAAAAATGACAAAAACACATTAAAACCATTAAAATGAAATATTAAAATTTTATTAATTAAATATATAGCATTAATTCAATTTTAAAACCTATCCAGAATATTAATAAAAACTATAATAGCATCTTGAGGATACTAAAATAACACTTATTTTTTTTAGTTTTTTTGTTATTATAATGATCTGAATTTCTGATACTCTATGTTTGTCATTAAATAGCCTTTGCTGCTGATTTCACCGCGTTAAATAATAAACAAATAAATCAGACTGTATTTGTAGATCTGTCTTAAACTAGACACTCTTTCAATCACCTTTGCACTTTGACCACCATCTTCATAACACTATTTCACATGTAGCATTAACCCTGTTCATAATATTCATCTCTATAATAATCAGCCGTCATTCATGCTCCATCCCTCTCTTTCCATCCCGTGTTAAACCCAGTTGTCCATCCTTCAGGAATACTCTTCCAATGACACTATCGATGGCCCCTGCACGCTGGCTCCTCCTGATTCGGGTCCCTTATCCTGCCCGGGAACACCGTCCTCCCACTCCAAGCTAGCAGTGTGCAGTTCACCTGTCGGCACGCTGAAGCAGCCCTCGGGTCTCAGCCGTCATGCCAGCGCCGCCGGCTTCGCCTTCCAGACGTCAGGGACCTGGGGCTTCCATAAGGGCTACGTGCGGGCGGCTCTCACCTACGGACATGCGGCGGAGTCTGCGGAAACATCGGTCATCGAGGTGGAGGACATTCCCTCGCTGCTGCGAGACGTCGCCCGCTTCGCAGAGGCTGTGGAGAAACTAAAGGCCATGGTGCTGGGAGAAGGTAGGGTTGATTTGGTTCGAAAAGGGATTTTTAGAAATCATTTTGAGTTGATAAAATAGCTTTGGGTGGTTGGTTTTTGTGTGTTTTGTAAATGAAGTCTGTTGGCCCAAATAATGATAGGCCAGTTGTTAAGTTGAATGTTATGCACTTTCTGTTTTCAAATACTTTTGATCGTAATATAAGTATTTCATTGCAGACAGTATTTACTCAAATTGCAATTAAAATATTTAATTATTTAATATTTAAATAAAAATTAAATATAATACTTTTAATAAATGTTGTAAATGTAAAGAGAATTTATTGTACACAATATTTGCAATTAAAAATTTAAGTAAATAAATGAATAGACAATTCAAATGAAAGATAATACTTTTTATAAGTAAACATTGTGTAAACAATGATTGTATATAATATTTAGTCAGAAAATAAAAAGTAGATACAATATTTTTGAAATATTAGTAAATATTGTGTAAAATATTTTTGTACACAATATTAACTCACATTGCAAATAAATTTGGATATTTAAATAAAAAATATTATTATATAATAAAGATTATTGTAATATTGCTAAATATTGTGTAAAATAATTTATATGTACACAATATTTACTCAAATTGCAAATGAATATATTGAAATATTTAATATTTAAATAAAATAAAAAAATGTACTAATACTTTTGGCTGTAATATTGGTAATAAATATGGTGTAAAAAATGTATTTGTCCACAATATTTACTTAAATTGCAATTGGAAATATTTAAATAAATAAAAAATAATTATAATACTTTTGATTGTAATATCAGTGAATATTGTGTAAAATAATTTATTGTGTGCAATATTTACTCAAATTGCAATAAAAAATGGTAAGATTTAAATAAAAATTAAATAGTAAACATAATTTATTATAAACAATATTTACAGTATTTAATATTTAAATAAAAGTTTCAAATATTCTTTAAATATTAAAAATGAACCATGAACACTGAGAGTTTACTCTATTTCTTGTCAGAAGAATTGTTTGTTAGTTAATTGAGCTGTTTATTCACTGTTGTGTTCATTGTTTTGTTATTTGAACATATTTCTGTGTCTGTTTTTGTAGAAGGAATAAGACACTCAAGGCCGTGTGTTACATAAATTAAAACTAGCATTAAGTAGCATGTCAGATGTAACTGGCAGGAAGTCTTCAGGCTCCTCTTGAGTCTTGTTCAGGAATGGCAATTTGTTCACTGGGTTTCTATGGTGAAAGAGAGGAAGGAAGAGGAACCGATGTTTTCTTAGCAGCCTTCAGTTTGAGATTACACACGTCCGCTGGGCTTCACCCCTCCACCTTCCCTTAGAAGTGTTTCTTTCTTCCAGAGAGAAGGCCAGACGCCTACTGAGCACTTTTCTCATGATGCTGCTGCTGCTCACCTCATGCAGAATTGTGGTGATGTGGTATTATAGTGAGGCTTTTGATATTCCACTTTTAGACTTCATGTGCACTCGCTTCGTGAAATGTGATCAGATATAGGAGGTGCACAAATTTAAGAAGGACTGTTGACAAGCTGAGATGCTTTGAATGATGTTTGAGATAGTAAACATTAGGGCTGGGTAAAAAATATCGATATCTCGATATTAATCGATTCTCATTTTTACGGAACGATATCGATTCTTAAAGGTGACATATCATGAAAATCTGACTTTTCCAGGTTTTAAGTACTATAATCATGTCTCCGGTGCATCTACCAACCAAGCAAACGTGAAAAAGATTAACCCAGTAACTTTGTTTAGGTAAGCCTTTTTCTGCAAGCGTCTGAAAAAACGAGTGCGTCTGATTTCGCTCCCTTGGTGACGTGGCAAAGGGATCTCATTATAATATTACTGCCCCTTAATCTGTAAACTTCCACTCAAGGCACCGTCATTTTGATTTCACAGGCAACAACGGTGTACCAGCTCTAATGCCATGGCGAAAGTTTGAGCGAAGCATGCTAACTGTTCTGTGTTTGGCTGCACAGACGAGCACAGAACACTGTTTAGAGTCCCAGCCTCAGAGGAGACAACAGAGCAGTGCATTTATTGATTTATTTACTGTATATTGCTGCTGCCACACAGATCTAAAATAAACATGTGATTTATTTCTGGGGCATTTTGCTAAATATATGCACCATATAACATATTCATTATAAATTTTACTGTTCTTCAATGCTTAATTTGTTTGAATAAATCCATCAAGTTTCATTGTGTTTATATAAAAAAAAACGAATTGAAGTAGAAATATTATGTAATTGTAACTTTATTATTTTAAAAACTTCATTAAGTGTAATTTTAACAAATCAGTTAATTGTAACCTTCAATATTATGGTAATGTAGTACTCATGTATATTTTACAGCATTAGTTGAGAGATTTTCGTGAACATCACTAAACTTTATTTGTAGCGCACCTGCCCTCTAATAATCGCAATAAGCTTTATGCTTTGTTACTTTTAATATGAAACAAAGTCTCAGTTTCCAAATTCTGCCAATTTTATCACCAAATTCAAACAATAAATGTGGTTTAAATGTGAGGTGACAGATCGCTGTAGCCTCACATGAACTGATCATCTCTTCCTCTTTACTACTAGTTATAGCACCAAAATAAACATGAATGAACATCACACAGTGTTAAAAAATACAGTCTCATGTAACTGATCAATCAGTGTTTCAACTGCATGTCACATAACATCACATTTACCTCAGAAAAACATATTCGGTGACCATAAACTCATTAGTCAGATAGAAAAATAAACTGTAGAGAGGGGCATTTTGCTAAATATATGCACCATATAACATATTCATTATAAATTTTACTGTTCTTCAATGCTTAATTTGTTTGAATAAATCCATCAAGTTTCATTGTGTTTATATAAAAAAAAACGAATTGAAGTAGAAATATTATGTAATTGTAACTTTATTATTTTAAAAACTTCATTAAGTGTAATTTTAACAAATCAGTTAATTGTAACCTTCAATATTATAGTAATGTAGTACTCATGTATATTTTACAGCATTAGTTGAGAGATTTTTTTTCCTTGAGAAAATTTGACGTACTGTACCTGTGATATATATCCAAAGTAATCGATATCGAATCGAATCGAATCGCAAGCTTGTGAATGAGAATCGAATCGAATCGTGAAATTTGTGTCAAAACCCAACCCTAGTAAACATGCAAATCAACATCACAACAGTAGTCAGTTTCCAGTCGTCTGAAGCCTTGGTGTGAGTAACAGACTGAAATTGAAGTCTTTTACTTGCTGAACTCATTCCCCTCAAATCAGATAAGAACTTCAGATAATGATGTCCAACGCTACAGCTCTTGCATGTCTGGTAAACTAAATGCAATGCACCTTGTCTAATTGTATCCAGCGCAGAGGGCAGGAGAGAGATGAATCACGTCAGCACTGTCTGCTTTATAAAGAGCAGAAGTCATTTGTGTCTCCTCAGGCCTTGTGGACTTCCTTAAAGTGTCGCTATTTTCACAAGCTCTGCTTCCTGTTAACAGCTGCCTTGCTTGTAGAGTTGCAATAGTGATGTTTCCAATGTCATCTCAAGACAAATCTTTATTTCAGCCGTCGGGGCTGGCGCAACCGAGGGATTCCCAAACTTTTTTGTCAGCCGAACCTTTTTGAAATAAAATATTTTCTTGAAGTGTCCCTGAGATTTTAAGATAATATTTCACAACAGGGTTATTATTGTTAACTAAAACTATTACCAGCTTTTATGTTGAAAATAAAATGAAATATAAATGTTAAAAGCATAAAATAAATGAAAATTAGGGATGTAACTGGAAATAAAAACAGAAAAATTTTTTTTTTTAATAATATTAAAGAAAAAATGACAAGCACATAAAGAATTGCAAAAAAAAAAATATATATTTTTTTTTTATTAAAATGGAAAATATGAAAAACATTAATTCAATAATACTAAAATAACACTATTTAACAACACATTCACATGTTCATGGGTCTCTAATGTTGGTTAATGATCACATGACAAACAGGTAAATAAATAAAAACTGAAACTAAAATAAAAAATAAATTAATATTAAAGAAAAAATGACAAGCACATAAAAAAATTGCAAAAAATATATAATTTTTTTAAAATTAAAATGGAAAATATGAAAAACATGAATTCAAAATACTAATAGAATTATTATAGTATGTAAATAATACAAAAATAACACTGTTTAACAACACATTCGCATGTTCATGGGTCTCTGATGTTGGTTAATGGTCACATGACAAACAGGTAAATAAAACGGAAACTGAAATGAAAATTAAACCTAAATAATATTTAAAAAAAATTTATTAAAAAAAAGGCCAAAAAACACACAGCAAAATTACTAAAAAATTAACTATAATTAAAATTAAAATAAAACCTAATTCAAAATATAAATAAAAGCAATAGTATATAAATAATACTAAAATAAGATTTAAAATTAAAATGGAAAATATGAAAAACATGAATTCAAAATACTAATAGAATTATTATAGTATGTAAATAATACAAAAATAACACTGTTTAACAACACATTCGCATGTTCATGGGTCTCTGATGTTGGTTAATGGTCACATGACAAACAGGTAAATAAAACGGAAACTGAAATGAAAATTAAACCTAAATAATATTAAAAAAAAGGCCAAAAAACACACAACAAAATTACTAAAAAATTAACTATAATTAAAATTAAAATAAAACCTAATTCAAAATATAAATAAAAGCAATAGCATATAAATAATACTAAAATAAGACACACATTTAACCACACATTTGTGTGTTCACGGGTATACTGAAATAAAAAATTAATCCTAAAAACCAAATTACTAAAAAAGAAACTATAATTAAAAATAAAAGCTAATTTAAAATACTAATAAAAACACCATAGCGCATAAATACACTGTTTATCAATACAGTTGCATGTTCACGTTTCTCTGATGTTGGTTAATGGTCAAAATAATGTTTTATTGTGATTGTTATATTTTAAAATGACTTTATTTTTATGATTTAGTTCATTATAGCTTCTCATCGACTCAAGAACCCCAGTTTAGGAAAAACAAACAAAAGAAAATTTAGTATATTAAAATATTCAGATTTTTCCTCATGAATTTTTGGAAAGGCACCTAGGGCTGCCACTGATGACTATTTTTATTTCGATTAATCTATCGACTAATTTATCGATTAATCTAAACGGTTAATTCCCCACCAAAAAATCTACAATTTTACTTAAGAATATTTTATTGAACTATATTTCCAACTATATAGTCCAAATCACTGAAATCAAAGTTCAGTATTATAGTGTAAGAACGACAACATATCCACGTGTTCTGGTCTACTAATAATACAATTATAATCAAAAAACACTTTTTAAAGGAGTATTTACCAGAAATATTATTTACCAGAATTTATTTAGGAGAAAAATGTAAATGTGCAGTATTTCTGAAAAAAAAAAACTAAAAAAAAACTAAAAAATAAAATAAATTAATTGGAGATGCTTTTGATTATTACAATTTAATGGAAAATAATGGAAAATAATGGAAACAGAATTTGGTAAAGATAAAACTGTAAAACTCAATTAATTAGACAGACTTTTTGATTAATAAAATGTAATTTCACCATTAAAACGGAGTATGGAAAAAAATGAATTTGGAAATAAAACGGATTTCATAGTGCCCTATAATTATAATTAATTTTTTGTGGTAATAAAAATAGATGTAAGTGAACAACAGCCTTTAAAATTAATTAAAATACATATATAATAACAATGAGGCAATAATAATAAGTTCAAATAAAGTATCAAAAGTAAGAAATCATATGGTTTTATTGAACAAAATTGTTAAAATAAATTTCACCATTAAAACGGGGTATGGAAAAAAATGAATTTGGAAATAAAACGGATTTCATAGTGCCCTATAATTATAATTAATTTTTTGTGGTAATAAAAATAGATGTTAGTGAACAATCGCCTTTAAATTTACTTAAAATACATATATAATAGCAATGAGGCAATAATAATTAGTTCAAATAAAGTATCAAAAGTAAGAAATCATATGGTTTTATTGAACAAAATTGTTAAAATACATAATGTATTATAAACAAAAGCGTTAATGTACATTACGCATTACAACAAAGGCCTGCAGGGGGCGCCAACGACCTGACGATTGTTTTTACACATTACTGTGCGATCTAATCCTTGTTTTGATTGTTATTGACCAAGCACCATTTCATTCAAATGTCCACTTAATCTTTAATATTTGGACATTTCTTTAGGACAGAATGCTATAGTCACTGTAATTAAATGAATATGTGGACATCAAAACATGTAAACACAGAGTGAGGGTTTGAGCTTTTATTTTGAAACCGCGAGATAATGATGTATTCTCCTGTGTTTGCGTGGATTTAACAATGATTTACCTTACAAATCTGAAGAAATGGCGCATGTTGCGTTCCCAGATGAATGTTATAATAAACCCAAACTCACAACAACATGCAGAGATGGAGTTTGAGCCGCTCCACACAGGTAAATGATAACCGTTCCTGTGAACGGAGCCGCTGTGTGACGCATGTACTTAACCTACACGCCTATAACTGCATCACATAATTGTTTAATTAAATCATAACGTTTGTGATTTACGCTTAATTATAATTTTTAAGCAGGTTTAATATATCATGAGACCTTGGAAAACAGTCTAATAATGTGTTTTATTTATTCTCGTCCGTGAAATGCGCCACTTCCGGTATTTTGCCGGTTAGTCGATGCGAGCAAAATGAAGGCGAGGATTTAAAAAAATCGAATAGTCGAATAAAATCGACGAATCGTGACAGACCTAAATATTTAATTTCATTTTAAATGACAAAAGCATTTTCATTAAGATATACATCATTACATGCAAAAAGTCTGGCTGTGCTTAATGGGTACATTTGTGTACCCTTTAAGCACACCCCTGTTCCCATTAAGCTCACATCATGTTTTATTAAAAATTCTTGCTTATTTTAAAC
>NW_015549681.1:271913-275813 GCF_001515605.1 Sinocyclocheilus anshuiensis | reverse complement strand
GGAGCCGCTGTGTGACGCACGTACTTAACCTACACGCATGTAAATAATTAAAGCGCATATACTGTATTAGAACTGCATCGCATATAATTATTTAATTAAATCATATTGTTTGTGAATTCACAATTATGCTTAATTATGATTTTTAAATGGGTTTAATATATCATGCAGCCTTGGAAAACAGGCGAATAATGTGTTTTATACATTCTCGTCTGTGAAATGCGCCACTTCCGGTATTTTGCCGGTTAGTCGACGCAAGCAAAATGAAGTGGAGGATTTTAAAAAATCGAATAGTCGAATAAAATCGATGAATCACGACAGCCCTAAAGGCATCTGAGATGAAGTTGATATTAAATAGAGTGTAACAGAGAACTGAGCAATGAAAGAGCAAACTCTGAGCGATAACATCTTCCTGTGGGAAGTCACATAGTGATGTCGTGTTGTCTTCAAATTTAAACACTGGTGACTTGCATCACTATTACTATTTTGCAACCTCCCAGAACGCTCTGGCATCGCGGCAGGGAGTTTTGCGCGGGCAAACACCGCTTGTGTTTACTTCACAACATGTTAATTTGTCTGAGTTGCACACATGTGTGTAGGAGTTCATCACATTTTCTTAGAAGTGGAGCTTCTGTAAAAGCCACAGAAGGCGATTCATTCACAGCTCACCACCACAAAACGACTGCAGCATGCAGGCCTGTACAAGTCTTCACCGGTTCTACTTACATAAGACCGCAGTCAGCTATTAATCACACACAAGTTGAAGCCTGTGAGAGGTAGGGGCTTTTTTGGGAAGATGGCATGATGTTTGTCTTCGTCATCAACTCATGACCTGCAGACTCATTTGAGAAAAGCCAGACAGTGGACAGTTTGAGTAATGCGCTTGAGGGAAGTCTGTTCAGATCTGCACGACATGCGTGCATCAACATGTACGTGCATAAAACATTCCCCTCACTTTCTCCTGTAAAACACCAGTGACTCGCATCACCATTACGATTACTTTTGCAACCACCCAGAAAGCTCTGGCTTCGCGGCAGGGAGTTTTGCACGCTCATATTTCCTTCTCAACATATTAAATAGTCTGAGTTACACCCGTGTGTAGGAGTCCGTCGCATTTCCAGCGCTGCATCAAAGAGGAACAACTGTTTGAAATGTCACATTCTTGTGTTTTGCTTTGTGTTTTTTCACATTTTTAAGAACACCCACACTCTGAGCATGCATTTAGGCATGCAGACGCACACACAAGGACTTTTGTCGTGCACAACAACAGCTTTCATTGTCCTGTTGAAAAGGATACAGTTCCAGCAGCCAAACTCCTGCTCTTTTCCCCAACCATTATGGGATAACGCCAGGTTTTCTTTGTTCACGGGTACTGACGCTGTTTTACAATGACTTTGATTTACAAAAATATTGTGCAGCACAACTGTTTTCAACACTGATAATAATCAGAAATGTTTCTTGAGCAGCAAATCAGCATATTAGAATGATTTCTGAAGATCATGTGACACTGAAGACTGGAGTAATGATGCTGAAAATAAATAAATTACATTTTAACCCTCATAATGCATTTGGGTCCGTTTTGGCCTGTAAGAGATGCATACAAATTTCTAAAACCTGCATAGTTTTTAGAAAGGGAACGAAAGTTTGCGAGTCTTTAAACAACCTCAAAGTATACATTTTTTTTTTTTTTCAGATTTTTTACAGTTATTTTTTAAGAGATATAACCATTTAAACAAAGTTAAACGTTTGTGTTTGGGTTATTTTGGACCCGGATATGTATGGAGTACAATTAGGTTTCAGAAATACTTTTTGTTGAACTATCTATTGAGTTATATTAGTGTCAAAAAACTTTAGCAAAATATATATTAGCCTTTTCCCCATATCTCACACACTTTTGGGACTGAATTGTGTTGATAAACATGAATACGTTCACTTATTGAAGAACCACTGCAGTGTGAAAACTAATCAATTTGTTCATCTGAAAGTGAAAGTTTATGCAAGTAAAATTAATTTATTTTGTTTGAAAATTTTCAGAGTAATTTTTTTGTAAGAAATAAATGTGTAGGTTTCATCAATTTGGACTGTTTTTGAGCAATCATGAGTTATAAAGTCAAAGGAATTTCATTCAATTCCATTTATTCCATTGCTGTTATAATCTGAGAATACTGATAATTCTCAGATTATAGATATTTTTTAAATTACATACAATTATATATTCATATAGGATTTCTTTTGCTGCATTTATTTGAACAAAAATACATAAAAAACAGTAAAATTGTGAAATAGTATTGCAATTTAAAATAATGGTTTTCTATGTGTATATATAGTAAAATGTAATTTATTTCTGTGATGCGCAGCTGTATTTTCAGCATCATTACTCCAGTCTTCAGTGTCACATGATCTTCAGAAATCACTCTAATATGCTGATTTATTATCAATGTTAAAAACAGTTGTGCTGCTTCATATTTTTTTGGAATCTGTGATACTTTTTTCCAGGATTCTTTGATGAATAAAAAGTTAAAAAGAAAAGATTTCTCAATTTTTTAATTAATAAAAAAGGGGTAAACATGGAAACATTCAAAACTTTGAAAGTTTTTCACTTTCACTCACTAATGAGAAGTTGCTGATCAGATACAATATGATTATTTTTCAAAGATGCAGTACTTCACAAACTGTGGCAACTAGTTGTTCATCTAGATCTATGATTTATGCATTAAAACATTTATTTTGTAGACAATGGCTTGAGTTTGTCAAAAACCGTATCATGAATCATGGCTCTGAACATCTGTTAAACCTGATGAAATCATTAGTTCATGACCATAATATCATACACGTAGTATCAGTGCATGTGTGCAAGTTCCCTTTTGTGGTATTGAGCAGAATGAAGTGCATTGTGGGATTGGGTGGGTAGGAAGTGGACAAATAACTGTCAAGTTTTGGTGAAATTAAGAGGCAGAACTACTTCCTAACATGTGGCAATATAGTGTTAGAGCTGTTTGGAGTGATTTACAGTGGCTACACATAGTATTTAGACACTTAATACACATTTAAAACGATCTGAATGCCATTGCATTTTATAAAAAATATAAAAAGCAAGTCATTTGTTTGAAACAGCAAACCGAACTCCCATGCACGAATGCTGATGTCTCCCTAAATGAATGAATCATGATGTTTTCTCATCTCTCTGCAGTGAAAGAGGAGCCACGCAGCAGTCAGGCCGTTCACGAGTGTTTAGGGGAGGTTCTGCGTGTTTTGCGGCAGGTAATCAGCACGTACCCTCTGCTGAACACTGTGGAGACGCTCACCGCAGCAGGGACTCTTATCTCAAAGGTCAAAGGTCAGTCCAACTACCATGTTAAACTCATCTTTTTAAACTCACGTCATTGGTTTCTCCTCCTCAAACTCTCACCCAAAACGTGAGCGCAAACACATGAAGCAAATAATTCAGCACAAGCATCAGATGAGCAAAGCCACATCAGATACGAGGAGTTACCACACAACCAGCATCTGATCTTATGAAGGAAAAACACGTAGAGTATGCAAACATGAACAACTGAAATACAGGTGTTTCCACTTTTTCATTTAAACGTGATGTCACTTCTGGTTTTATTTGTTATCAAAGCAGAAGCTGGCATTTGTGACCGTGAAGTTGTTCTCTTCTCCATGTTTGTCAGGGTTCAGTTATGAAGGCACCACTGACGCTCAGAAGAAAGACTTTGAGAAGGCCATTGAAAACATTGCTGTGGCATTCAGCAGCAAGTAAGACCCAACGCAATGCTTTCACACAGATTACCTGCTCATTTACTTTATTATAAATTAAAATGCAATTATATTAAATGTAATTAAATAAATAATAATTATATGATACATATAAATATATGATACATATATATATATTTTGCT
>NW_015549681.1:269199-270734 GCF_001515605.1 Sinocyclocheilus anshuiensis | reverse complement strand
TCAGCATCATTACTCCAGTCTTCAGTGTCACATGATCTTCAGAAATCACTCTAATATGCTGATTTATTATCAATGTTAAAAACAGTTGTGCTGCTTCATATTTTTTTGGAATCTGTGATACTTTTTTCCAGGATTCTTTGATGAATAAAAAGTTAAAAAGAAAAGATTTCTCAATTTTTTAATTAATAAAAAAGGGGTAAACATGGAAACATTCAAAACTTTGAAAGTTTTTCACTTTCACTCACTAATGAGAAGTTGCTGATCAGATACAATATGATTATTTTTCAAAGATGCAGTACTTCACAAACTGTGGCAACTAGTTGTTCATCTAGATCTATGATTTATGCATTAAAACATTTATTTTGTAGACAATGGCTTGAGTTTGTCAAAAACCGTATCATGAATCATGGCTCTGAACATCTGTTAAACCTGATGAAATCATTAGTTCATGACCATAATATCATACACGTAGTATCAGTGCATGTGTGCAAGTTCCCTTTTGTGGTATTGAGCAGAATGAAGTGCATTGTGGGATTGGGTGGGTAGGAAGTGGACAAATAACTGTCAAGTTTTGGTGAAATTAAGAGGCAGAACTACTTCCTAACATGTGGCAATATAGTGTTAGAGCTGTTTGGAGTGATTTACAGTGGCTACACATAGTATTTAGACACTTAATACACATTTAAAACGATCTGAATGCCATTGCATTTTATAAAAAATATAAAAAGCAAGTCATTTGTTTGAAACAGCAAACCGAACTCCCATGCACGAATGCTGATGTCTCCCTAAATGAATGAATCATGATGTTTTCTCATCTCTCTGCAGTGAAAGAGGAGCCACGCAGCAGTCAGGCCGTTCACGAGTGTTTAGGGGAGGTTCTGCGTGTTTTGCGGCAGGTAATCAGCACGTACCCTCTGCTGAACACTGTGGAGACGCTCACCGCAGCAGGGACTCTTATCTCAAAGGTCAAAGGTCAGTCCAACTACCATGTTAAACTCATCTTTTTAAACTCACGTCATTGGTTTCTCCTCCTCAAACTCTCACCCAAAACGTGAGCGCAAACACATGAAGCAAATAATTCAGCACAAGCATCAGATGAGCAAAGCCACATCAGATACGAGGAGTTACCACACAACCAGCATCTGATCTTATGAAGGAAAAACACGTAGAGTATGCAAACATGAACAACTGAAATACAGGTGTTTCCACTTTTTCATTTAAACGTGATGTCACTTCTGGTTTTATTTGTTATCAAAGCAGAAGCTGGCATTTGTGACCGTGAAGTTGTTCTCTTCTCCATGTTTGTCAGGGTTCAGTTATGAAGGCACCACTGACGCTCAGAAGAAAGACTTTGAGAAGGCCATTGAAAACATTGCTGTGGCATTCAGCAGCAAGTAAGACCCAACGCAATGCTTTCACACAGATTACCTGCTCATTTACTTTATTATAAATTAAAATGCAATTATATTAAATGTAATTAAATAAATAATAATTATATGATACATATAAATATATGATACATATATATATATTTT
>NW_015549681.1:261444-268536 GCF_001515605.1 Sinocyclocheilus anshuiensis | reverse complement strand
TGTATATAATTTTTTATTCATCAAAGAATCCTGAAAATAAATAAATTTTATATATATATATATATATATACATATATACACACACACATTAATACACACACACACACAGGTATATATCCCTTAAAACTACTTTTTAAAAAAAAATGTATTCTTTCATGACATTTTCACCTTCTTAAAATGGAGGGATATGAACATTTTGGCCGATACCGATAACCGATAATTCTTTAAATTTGAAAGCCGATAACCGATATGTTGGCTGATAAATCTAAATCAAAATAATCTAAATCTAAAATAAAAATGCATAATGCAAACAAGTCATTGGACAACATTACTTACATGTAAAGAATCAAAATGCATATGCCACGGATAAATAAAGCGGAATAACCTTTGCACGGACAATAATGAAATTATTTTAATTAAACCATATTGTTGGTGAAAATAATAAGATAAAAATAAAAGTGGCATAATGCATCAACTATTTTGAAAAAGAAACATCTTAAATGCTAAAAGCATTGCTGTTCGAGCTGCGTGCGCTGAAGCTGAAGAGCTGAATGAACACCAGTAAACTGAAGTGCTTTGTTTGCGGGTTAATTAGGCCAAATGAGAATCAGATATTTATACATCATAAACATAATATTACAACTTATATGCACAAAAATAAACATATGCACAAGTGAACTTAAACTAAATTATGTGCTAATCAGAATGTGTAACTCAGAATGTGTACTTTATTTTGTCCTGCATGTTCTCATTATAATTTTATGAAGCCTATATGAAAGACTTGCCCTGCACAAGTTGCACTTAACTGTATTTTCCTTATCGAAGTGATTTAAATAATATTTCAAGCAATTAAAATCCATCATGGTGAACAGTGTGCATCTGAAGTGTCTCTGAAGGAAATAATGCATTATTTATCGGCCAAATTTTCTTATCGGGTTGATAACGATATCAGTAAAAATGAACATTTATCGGCCGATACCGATATGGTGGCCGATATATCGTGCATCCCTATTAAAATGTGAAATTTATACTGCTCTGCATTATCCATCATAACATTGTCTTGTGCATCCAAATACAGATTTTATCTAAGAACGATTACAGAAGAACAGAGAAGATCAAAATCTCTTTAATATCTCAGATGTTTCTATCCAAAAGAATTACTGATTTTTCTCATGCCCCAGTAATCTCACATGTGTCTCCTCTAGAGATTCAGAAGAGATCGCAACAGTTTCTCAAGCTGTGCTCAGATTTACCCATATATTGTATGCAGGCAAAAGTCAGAGATCTCAATATGAACTCAAAATGATCTGAGCTGCTCTCCACATTCGCTTTATACCTCTTATTCTCATGACTTCTGAGCTACAAAAGAGCAGCATCTGAGCAGTATTTTCTCTTTCTGTCAGTGTTTCAGAGTTGTTGATGGGAGAGATTGACAGCACTACTCTTCTGTCCCTGCCGCCGACAGAAAAAAGCAGGGTGAGTGTGTGTGTGTGTGTGTGTGTGCGGATGTTGTTGGAAGCGTGTGTGTGTGTGTGTGTGTGTGTGTGTGGGTCGCTTCCTGCGTTGTCTTGCAAGCATATTGTTTCCTCAACACCTCTATACAGACACGACAGAGTTCCTGACGACGTGAGTCTTCAAGAAACACTTCTTAGAATGCCACTGATGACAAAAGAATAATTTGAATGTCCAGAAGAGACATTCAAATAATTTCCCAGAAACAACTAGAAGTCGCACTTCCTTCATTAAAATGCACTTTACCATAGAGTTGTTGAACATTGTTTGTCATGCTACTTTGAATCTGTAGTTTACCAAGCGATTACTCATTATTTACAGTAGTTCAGTTTTAGTCAAGAAAGTTTTTTAAAGAAGGACTGCACTACAAACTACTAACAAAAGTAGCTTAGTACTTGAAGATACTTAAAGGGGCAATGCTATTTTAAAAATATAACTCTTCAGTGATACAATTTATTGATTTTTAGTGCAAAACCAATGAGGACTATTGAGTAAATAAACAATTAGATGAACAGTTAAATATAAAAAAAAATTATTGTGAGAAAATGTTAGAATTTTTATCAAATATCAATTTGAAAGATTGCTTATAATTATTTATTTAGAGTGTAAAAAATTATATTGTTAAATTATTGTAGACAATTTATTGAAGTATTGTTATTAAGACAATAATTTTTGAATTAGCCTTCGATTCTGCATTGCTATAAAATGATAAATAAACAGTAAACATCTGAATAATAATTATTAACTAGAAATAAACAGCAGGATTTAGCTAAATATTTAATAATTTAAAATCATTAATATTTGTGAAAAGCTAATTCATTAAATCATAAAAAAATTTTTTGAATAAATGAATAATTTTAGAATAAAAGCTACCTACATGTACCTATTGTTTACCTACATATCATGTGACCATTAACCAACATCAAAGAATCATGAACATGTAAATGTGTTGTTAAATTATTGAAAGTTTAACTTTAACATTTCTGGATGACTTCTATTTTCTATTATTTCTAATAGAAAATAGTTTAGGTCAAAGGTATTAGGGTGACAAAAGAGTTGCATATGATTTTCCAGTGTTGCGTATGATGGCGAGAGTGTGTTCAGTTACTGCCTCCTCAGTAGTACTTTCAGCTGCTGTAAGGTGAAGTAATACTACTAATGGAAGCACCAAATCTCCCCCACAGCCCTGAGAAAAGGAAGTCATATATACACTACTGCATCTCACCACATGTATCTGACTCTAACCTCAGCCTCAAAATCAACATGAAATCAAAATCCACACAATTTAATTTCATAATGCACATTATTACCGTAAATGTAAAACCTAGCTCTGCCTCTTTCCTGTGTGTGTTTAGTCAATGGAGGACCTGTACAGGGTGTCATCAGGTCAGGGTCCTGAAGGAGGAGGAAAATACGACCACCAGGACTGCAGTGAGTGAATCGCTGTTTTATTGTCTTTAGTAATGCATAGAATAGCAGACCAACTACTATTTTGTAGTGCACCGTATGCACAGAATACAATATATATTCTATCATGTGCAGAAACTAGATCCCACAATGCAATGCACTCAGCTTGATCTTCCATCTCTAGTGTAATGAATGGGACCGTAAGTGATATCAACAGTGATTTTTAACTGAGAGCTGAGAACTTGACTCATTATTTGATCACATGTAAAAAAAAATTACTATTTATTTATGCAATGATAACCAAACATAACTCACATGCATCGTAAAACATTTATTGTTAATACTCATATAGTATATACTGCTCAGTGTATATATATATATATATATACATATAAATATTAAAATAAATTATAAATATATTTTTAAATATTTTAATAATACAATATTATATTATTAAAAAAATGTTTTTATTATTTTTTATTTGTTCATATATGGGATGGCTGATGTTTACCGTGTGTGTCAGCAGTGAGTCCACAGGAAGTTGATATTCTCCTGCAGCGCAGTGAAGGTGGCGTGGACTCGGCTCTGAATTATGCCAAATCTATCGCCAAATACATGAAGGACATCATCAGCTACGTAGACAAGAGAATCGCTCTCGGTAATGCCATTTTCTTGACCTGTCTGGTGGTTAGTGAAACACATGTGTCTGTCTCTCTTCTAAATGGTTTCCGGTAATATACTCAGACCTCTTTATATGAATGCATTTTAAAGCCATCCACCTGGACCTCTCTATTTTTCTCTTTCACAGAGAATGAGTTTTCTAAAGGTCTTCAGAGACTCTACCAGTCCTGCAAACAAAACATCATTCAGGTACATCGGCGTGCTTCCCTTGCGCTTGTTAGATTGTGTTTCTGCAGATTGAAAGAACATTAGTGTTTATGTTGTAAAACAGTCACCAAAGAATACGAATTCTGTCATCAAGGTCAAAAACATCTTAAAAGACACCATAATAAACTATCATAAAAAAATCTGAAAAGTGATTTGCAAAACCTGTGCAGTTCAAGCACATGTAGCATACGAGTCATATAGACTGTTTTTAAAATTATGATAATTTTATGGTGTTTTTAGGCATTTTTGCACACTGTCAGCCCCAGTTACTGTCAACTTTTGTTTTATTGAAAAAAAGCAGCGTGAACATTGCCTGTGTTCCACAGAAAATGAAAAATCAGGGTTAGAATTTTTATTTAAATACAGAATTATCAACTATTCCTTTAAGTGATACAGAATCTGTTTTTGTTTTGTCACATGCTTACTGTACATACAGTAAAGGAGGTTTCTCAATCTTGTCTACCTCTCTCTCAGGAACACATGCCGTTGCTGTCTATCTTCTCTCTGGCTCTCGAGCAGGACTCAGAGCAGAGCTGCGGTTTACAGCAGGCCACAAACAACATCTACACACACTCATTTCTACAGGTACCACACCTGAACCTGAACACACATTACAGCAGGATGACAGCGTGAAAATAGTTTTGCACATTTCACCACACAATACCTAAAATAGTGAATTAAAAAAATATATATATTTTTATAAAATATAAATAATTTTAATTTTATGATACAATAAATATTGTGTTTAAGTTTATTACTTATTATTATATTATAAATTTGTTGTATTATATTATTATATTATATTTTAATATAATACATTTAATTTATTCAAAAAATTAAAGCCTAATTTTTGGATCATTAAGATTTTTTTTTGGCATTATCTAGATAAGTAAATTATACATATTTTTTATATTTTATAATACAATAAATATTGTGTTTAAGTTTATTACTTGTTATTATATTATATTATAAATTTGTTGTATTATATTATTATATTATATTTTAATATAATACATTTAATTTATTTAAAAAATTAAAGCCTAATTTTTGGATCATTAAGAGTTTTTTTTTTGCACTATTTCTAATACGGTTTCCCTTATGATATTTTAATTTCTCATTTATTTATTTTGGGTTTTGAGTGACCTGGATGTGTTCTTGGCAGCGTTTATGAGATTTACCCAAGCGGATCTAATGAAAGAAACAAATGAAATGAAAAAACATTCTTGTTCTCTTTTTCTTGTTCAGCCCATGACGCAGCGCAGGCAGGAACATGAGAAGAAGCGCAGAGACATTAAAGAGCAGTGGCAGAGGGCCAAGAGAAAACTGGTAAAGATTCAGTCCACCCTGAACTAACTAAATAACTCAACTAAACCCTGCTAAATCAAAGATATATATGTGCATTTGTGTTAATGCATTTAGAGGTGTATGTGTCTGTGTTCATCAGGCCGATGCCGAGAGTAATCTCCGTAAGGCACGTCACCTGTACGTGAGCCGCTGTGAGGAGTACGAGAGAGCTCGGACAGTGGCCAATAAGGTGGAAGAGGAACAAAGCGGAACAGGAAGTGGCTCAACCACTAAAGCTCTGGACAAGAAGAGGCGACTAGAAGAGGAAGCACGCAACAAGGTCAGCCAGCTCAAACCAAAAGGGTCTGGCTGCAGCTTGGAGTGCAAGCCTGAGAATGCACGTCTGAGAGTGCAAGCCTGAGAATGCACGTCTGAGAGTGCAAGCCTGAGAATGCACGTCTGAGAGTGCAAGCGCCAGCTGCAGCCCCAGACCCTTCTCGCTCAAACAGGAAATGACCTAACATGAGCTAATTTCACACATTTTGTGTGAATTGTTAATTCTGACTGTGCTTTTGCGGTCACATGCAGGGAACCAACATTTTGCTGAATAGATTAACATGACACTCTTTATCATCCGCTACATTTTATCTTTGTTATTAAATGTAATTATTCTAATTATCATTTTATTTTTTTCCCCCCTGCAATTTTTTTATTTACTTTTTTTTTTAAATGTATTCTTATATGTATTTTTTTTTTTTTGCATAAAGAAAATTGCATAATTACTTTTTTAGGATCATAGGATTTTGAGATTATTTTCATGACAATTGAAGACATTTTTATTGTAATGCAATAACGTCAGTATGCGTAACAGTAATGAGAGTTTGAAAATAATATCACAATGAAAATCTGAATGTATGACTTAAAATAGGGTTCAAGATATCATTGCTCATTTATTTAACTTAATTTTGGGGTGATTTTATAATATTGATGCAACAATTCCAAGTTACAAGTATTTATGGGCTGTGATTTGCCGTTTTTAATTGCTCCATCCTTCACTAACAGCAAAACAATCAAGTCGACTAATTTGTTTTCATGATATATCTATCCCCTTTAAGATGGATATGTTTGTGTCCGCAGGCGGAGGAGGCCGAGGCGACGTATCGCACCTGCATCGCAGACGCCACGACACAGCAGCAGGAGCTGGAGGACATGAAGGTGAATGTGCTCAAACAGATCCAGGAACTCATCAGACAGACGGACCAGATCTTGCGAGCGGTGAGAGTCATAGCCTATATATTTTTTTTATATTTATTATATACACTACCGGTCAAAAGTTTGGCATCAGAACGATTTTTAATGTTTTTTACAGGAGTTTCTTCTGCTTTCCTTCTTTCCTTCATCAAGGCTGCATTTATTTGATCAAAAATACAGGAAAAAAATGTAATATTGTGAAATATTATTATGATGTAAAATAACGTTTTTCTATTTTAATATAATTGAAAATCTCATTTATTTCTGTGATCAGAGCTGAATTTTCAGCATCATTACTCCAGTCTTCAGTGTCACATGATCTTCAAAAATCATTCTAATATGCTGATTTATTATCAGAGCTGGAAACTGTTGCTGCTTAATATTTTTTTGGAACCTGTGATACTTTTTTTCAGGGTTCTTAGATGAATAAAAAGTTAAAAAGAAGAGCATTTAGTTAAAATAGAAATCTTTTCTAACAATATACACTACCGTTCAAAAGTTTGGGGTCAGTAAATTTTTATTCTTTCTTTTTTTGAAAGAAATATTTTAAAGGATATTAAAATAGAAACCATTATTTTATATTGTAATAACATTTTGCAAGATTACTGTTTTTTTCCTGTATTTTTGATCAAATACATGCAGCTTTGATGAGCAGAAGAGACTTTTTTTAAAAACATAAGTCTTACTGATCCCAAACTTTTGAACGGCAGTGTATATAATTTTTATTTATTTCTTTTATAATAAAAAAAT
>NW_015549681.1:233460-261285 GCF_001515605.1 Sinocyclocheilus anshuiensis | reverse complement strand
CACCAAGAGCTTGTAACACTCCAAAGAGAAAGGAAAAATTGAAATCGCATCATATGACCCCTTTAAATGTTATTTTAATATGTTTTTATTTAAAAGTTATATATATATATATATATAATTATTATTATTATATTATAAATATATATTTTATATATTTTTTTATTATTATAAAAAATGATTACAATTATTATTGCTTTCTATTTAATTTCTAAATATTCATATTTTATTTATATAATTTTTTTTGCATAAAGAATATTTGAATATTATGCTCCGGTTGTGTGTTTAATGCATCCTATCCAGTGCACCATCTCGTACTATCAGACGATGCATGTGCAGACTGCAGCGCTGCCCGTGCATTTCCAGACGCTCTGTGAGAGCTGCAAGCTGTACGATCCGTGTCAGCAGTACGCCGCGCATGTCAAAAACCTGCAGCTCCGCACTGAGCTGTCTGTACAGTACCAGTTTGAGCCGTACTCCGCGTCCAGCCACCAGTAAGACGACATCCTGTTAGAACACATCATTTGCTTTAAGGATCAGTGGTCAAGAGCAAAGCATAGTCACAATATAATACTGGAATACAGTAATGCACCGTAATAGACTGTTGTCACATGACCTCACTGCATTGCATGTTTAATTGAAATTACTTCCAGTTGCTTCATCTCAGTTTAAATGCTTCAGGAATTGAATGAAATATTAAAGTAACATGGCGTTTTGAATTCAGAAGGAAATTGAGTTGTTATTTTTTAATCAGGCACGTTCGGACCCGTAACAACAGTCTCTGTAATGACCAGCGGCAGAACAGCTTTGAAGCTTCGCCCACTGCAGAGGAGACGGGGTTCGGAGAAGGGACTGTGGTTAAACAAAGACGAGGTCAAGGTCAGTTTTACAGACAGCGAACACACAGGACATGCACTTAATTTATCCATTAGAAGAGATTGCTGTCAGTGTGAGCGCCCCTTCTGGCTGCATGCAGATCTTTGTGTTTATCATTGCAGTTACAATATTTGATGTGATTTGGTTTGTATTGTTATTTTAAAATGAATAGGGTGGTCATGTGGACTTGTGTGCTGTTTTGTTTTTGCAGGTAGAGACCATCATCAAGCTCATAAGTCCTGGCCGTCCACCCTGAGTGACACTGACAGTGTTGGTCCGGGAAGTGGACTGGGCTCCCCGACCTCTAGCACAGGTATGACACAAATACAGATCAGTCTGGTTTACAGTAATAAAATAAAATCATTTGTTATAAACAATAACATTGTGGTCTCAGGTGACATCTCAAAACCTTCAAGGCCAGTATCTGCAGCCACCTTGTCATCCAATGAAGATTTAGAGGAGCGAGATGGTGCCATGACCCCGTTTGAACAAAGTGAGTGACAGGTTACAGAGAGAAGCATCGGAGAAGCAGGAGACTTAAAGGAATAGTTAACCCAAAAATGAAAATTTGCTGAAAATCGTCTCACCCTCAGGCCATCCAAGATTAGGATGAGTTTGTTTCTTCATCAGATTTGGAGAAATGTAGCATTGCATCACTTGCTCAGCAATGAATGGGTGCCGTCAGAATGAGAGTCCAAACAGCTGATAAAAACTTCACAATAATCCACAAGTAATCCACACCACTCCAGTCCATCAGCTAACATCTGGAGAAGCAAAAAGCTGTGCGTTTCCATCAAGATGTTTTGAACTTCAAATCGTTACTTCCACCTAAAATACGAGTCCATAATCCATAATAACGCTTCCTCCGGTGAAAAAGTAGTCTGGTCTGAATCAGGAGAGAAATCTGCACAGATCAAGCAGCGTTTACAACAGTCCAAAACAGCTCTAAACAAATATGTGGCTGGATTTTGATGTGAGAGACAACAGGAGGTGGACTTTTTCACTGGAGGAAGCGTTATTATGGATTATGGACTCATATTTTGGCCAGAAGAGACGATCTGAATTTATGCCTTAATGATGGATTTGTTTCTTGCAAACACACAGCTTTTTTCTTCTCCAGATGTTAACTGATGGACTGGAGTGCTGTGGATTACTTGTAGATTATTGTGATGTTTTTATCAGCTGTTTGGACTCTCATTCTGACGGCACCCATTCACTGCAGAGCATCCATTGCTGAGACACTGATGCAATGCTGCATTTCTCAAAATCTGATGAAGAAACAAACTCATCTACATCTTGGATGGCCTGAGGGTCATTTTTGGGAAACTTCAGATACATTTCCATCAGCTCTCTGTTTAATCTCTCTGCTGTCTCAGAGAAACAAAAAAGACTTTAAAGAGATCTTATTTAGTAGATCTAGTTCTGTATAGTACATAGTAGTGATATATGTTGAGTTTGTCTGGGTGTTTGTTGTGTTTTAGGTATAAATGGGATTGAACCAGAAAGCGTGGCACCCACTGGACCTTTCAGAAACGTGGGATTGTCCAAAGCTGCAAAAACCCATCGGCTGCGCAAACTGCGCACGCCATCAAAGTGCAGGGAATGTGACAGCTACGTTTATTTCCAGGGCGCAGAATGTGAGGAGGTGAGACCATTTCAGTAGATTTATACTGTTGAAAGAAACCGATAAAACTGTAGATGTATGATCACCTGATTGGATAGTACGGTCAGATCACTGATGTACAACGTCAATTCACATTTATTTATATAGTGCTTTATACAATAAACAGGAAAATAACAATAAATTCAATTATGAAACAGCTTCCATTTCAGCTGTAAAGCAGCTCTACAGAGGACAGCAGTGTTATTCAGCTTAATTCAGTTAAAGGTTCGTTCTCATCCGATAGCCTGTATCCTGTCTTCTGAGTAACATTGAGAATATCACTATATATTTTTGCTACACCGCCGCCACGACCATTCTGACGGGGGTCAGACTGACGGGGCTCATGCTTATAACAGTAGCGTGGTGGAGTAGACTCATTTAGACCCATTTAGACCAATAGTGTAACGTGTGTTTGTGTGTCAGTGTAATATCACTATATATTGTTGCAACACCGCCGCCACGACCAGTCTGACGGGGGTCAGACTGATGGGGCTCATGCTTATAACAGTAGCGTGGTGGAGTAGACTCATTTAGACCCATTTAGACCAATAGTGTAACGTGTGTTTGTGTGTCAGTGTTTCCTGGCGTGTCATAAGAAGTGTCTGGAGTCTCTGGCCATCCAGTGCGGTCATAAGAAGCTCCAGGGCCGTCTGCAGCTCTTCGGCCGTGATTTCTCTCAGGTCCTGCAGGGCGACGTGGAGGGCATTCCCTTCATCATCAAGAAGTGCATCACAGAGACCGAGAGGAGAGCGCTCAAGATGAAGGTGCGAGAGGAAAGCTTTGAAAATAATCAAGTTGTTCTGTTCCTGTATTTTCCCTGTTTTCTGCCTTTGCCTGAATTTTTACCTCTGATACATTTGCTCATTTCTTCATTTGCATATTCATTCTGATTGGTCAGTTTACCTTTGCTATTCGTGATGCCATCTTCCTAATTCTCGCCTAGGCTGCCACTTGAAGAAAAAAATGAAGTAAAATAGCAAAAATAAACATCTTTATACTTTATATGCAGATTTATGCAGAGTTTTTAACTCTGTAAGGCCTGACTTATGCAATTTTTTTTTCAAAATGGAACAGTTTAGATCAAATATTTAGTTTAGATAGATAAAATATAAAAAGTGTTTTTGTTTTGTATTATATTCGATGCATCATGCTTTTATGGCTCATATAATGTGATATAGTGAGAATATGGAGGAAAAACAGCTGAATTTTATTCAGTGACTCAAACTGAGCAAAAATACAATTTGCTGCAGATGCTGATATTTATATGGACAAAAACATGAAATTCTGATGCTTGTAATGTAAATCAATGAGATCCTTATAACAGTACAGCAGATACTGACATAAAATGCTATAAATATCAGTCCATATCTCCAATAATACGTCTTAGTAAGATGAGATTGAAATGATCCAAACATATAATGCAATGCAATCCAATGATGATTGAGAGATGAACGAATAAACGCTCCTCAAAAGATCCTGACTGATTTTTCTAAAAAATTATTTTATGGATCATCAAGTAAAGCTGAGCTGCTTCAGTCCAGTAAGTGTTCATCTGGAAATATAACCAAAGTTATTCTTACATCTACTTACGTGTCTATTTGACAACAAAAAGACACGTGGAGCAGGTGGACATTTGTACAATTAGACTAAACGGCCTTTTACTTGATAAAAAAAAAAGAAGGCATGGAGTAGATTGTTTACGACAGGTTTAACAGCAATGTTTCATCATTTAAAGGCCTTTGTGCATCAAATATGTGACCATGGACCACAAAACCAGTCATAAGGGTAAATTTTTCGAATGTTAGGATAGGACAATATTTGGCCGAGATACAACTATTTGAAAATCTGGAATCTGAGGGTGCAAAAAAAAAATCTAAATATTGAGAAAATCATCTTTAAAGTTGTCCAAATGAAGTTCTTAGCAATGCATATTACTAATCAAAAATTAAGTTTTAGGGAATTTATTAAATATCTTCATGGAACATGATTTTTACTTAATATCCTAATGTCTAATAAAATCTATAATTTTGACCCATGCAATGTATATTTGGCTATTGCTACAAATATACCCCAGCGACTTAAGACTGCTTTTGTGCTCCAGGGTCACATATGATAGAGTATACTTTATAGGGTTGATGCTTTTCTTTGCATGTCTCCAGGGAATCTATCGTGTGAATGGAGTGAAGACGCGTGTGGAGAAGTTGTGCCAGGCGTTCGAGAACGGTAAAGAGCTGGTGGAGCTTTCTCAGGCGTCTCCATACGACATCAGCAACGTGCTGAAGCTCTACCTCAGACAGGTGAGTCACCTGACACAGGGAAATGTTCCTGTAACAGTGAGCAGCATCACAATCATCGTCTCCGTCTCCTCCTCAGCTCCCAGAGCCCATCATGCCCTTCCGTATGTATAACGATCTGATGGGACTGGCCAAGGAAAGCCTGAACTCGGAGGCCGGCGAGGGCGTGAAGAGCCCAGAGCTGGTGGATCGTGGGTCAGAAACCGAACCTGAAGTGCTGGTCTTAGTGGAGAAACTCCGAGAGCTGCTCAAGCGTTTGCCGCCTGCTAACATCGCCACGCTCAAGTACATCATTCGGCACCTGCGCAGGTGAGATTCTGCAGCGTCATACCTTAACTCTTTAAGTGCCACCCCCCATTTTTAATATAGATGTGAAAGTGCACTATTCAGACTTAAATTGTTATAATTCATGAACGCTTTGGAATACAGACCTAAGGTTGGACTCTTTTTTTTAAGAAGACAGTCTGCAGATTATTGCAGAAGTGGAATCATTTCAAAATATTAAAGTATCAAAATGTTAAAGAAGTTTAAATTTACTGTAAAGAAAATGCACTGTCCCTTTTATTTTATTTTATATAAAATAAATATTTTTCAAAATATTTTTGAATCCAAAATTGCTATAAAATGAAAGCCTTATGTCTAAATAAGTTATGTTCCAAATTTGAAGTTGATATAAAAAAAATGTAGGTTCCTGAGAGATTTTATTTAGGGCGTTATACCACAAACAGCCACCAGGTGCCATCAAAACTCCATTTAATTTTTCTGGCACAAATGTCTAAATATCTCTGGCAATATTACTTCTATAACAAAATAACCACCAAATAATGGAATCTTGAGACTCAGACCTTTCCGACGATATGTATTTTGTCAAGATTATAAAAAGTTTTGATTCTAAAAGACCATAATACATTTTGTAATATGACACCTGACTCCACCCACTAAGGTGGTATGTTTCCATGGTAACGCAATTTCAAAATCCGATTTCAAAATGGTTTTCACAGGATGAATTTTTAGGTTTTAAGCTTTCAAATGATATGTAATTTATGATTATTACTAAGATATGTGACAGAGAAAAAAGACAACGAAAAAAGAGCAGCAACGGGCCCACCGGTGGGCTGGTGGCAATTAAGAGGTTAAGAAACAGATTCATAACATACGCAGGGTTTTGATTCACAAAGAAACTGAAGGAGGTTCTTTGACATTGAGAAATGTCAGTGCCATATTAAATTATGTATAGAAATTATTTATATTCTTTAAGGTATAAGTAAACCTAAGTTGCATATTAAATTCATAATAATTATTAATAATATTAATATTAAAATAAAATATTGCCACTTTGCTGTAAACCTTAGAAAAATGTGATAAAATATTTTTAAATGCATCATAAAATATTTATAGGAAGCATATAACTTTACTAACTCTTAGAGGGTACTTTATTTAATAATAATTATAATTTGAATAATTAAATAATTATAAAAATATAAACAATTGTATTAATAATATTTTATAATATTTTTTTTAATGATTTGAAGTTATATTTTAAGTCAATTTTTTAATCATGTAATTCATAGGAGTTCAGCAAAACAATTTTATGAATAATATTTGTATCTATATTTTTAAAAGTCATTAATAATTTAATATTTTAAGTATTTAAGTTTTATAATTTTTATAATTTGAGTCTAATAGTCTAATAATAATTTAATAGTTTAAATATTAATATTTTAATACTTGAATAAATTATTAAAGCCATTTTAACCTAACAATTTAAACCATAGGATTTCAGCAGACAAAAAAAAGCAACTAAAAAAAAATAATTTGGTAGTTGACAAATAACATGAACTTTTATTTTCAATTTCAAGATTTTCATATATATGAGACTGCATTTTAGGTGCTGTGACTGTATGAATATAAAAATGAGAAAAATGTTGTTTATGAAGTTTGCTGAATTTTATCAGGGAATATAAAACATTGATGTAATAATATTAATGAAAAGTTCTTGTTTTTTTCTCTCTCTCTGTCAGAGTGTCTGAGTTGGAGCAAGATAATAAAATGAGCGCCAGTAATTTAGGCATCGTGTTCGGCCCGACCCTGATGAGACCCAAACCCACCGGAGCCACGGTGTCCCTGTCGTCTCTGGTGGATTACCCTCATCAGGCGCGCATCGTAGAGGCTCTGATCGTCTTCCAGCAGGACATCTTCATCTCAGTCAGCTCTCCAGGCCAGAGCCAGGTCTGCACTGATTCATATTTGATCTGATGTAGTGTGCAGGTTTATACAGGAGTGTCAGTGATTGAGGATTGATGGGGTTTGATCACAGCGCATTTCTGATGCCGTGTGTGATTTTGTGCTCAGCTCTGATTGTAATACATTCCTTTATTCAGGACTGTGAGACTGGAACTCATGAAGAGCCAAACAGAGCAGATCTGGAATGTGGTGAGATACATATATATTAGAAATTATAAATAGTAAATAATGTTTTTTATTAATTAAAATATTGATATTATGAAAAATGTGTTTGGGTTTGTAAAAATATATATATATATATATATATATAAACAATTATAATTAGTATTAATAAATATTTATTAATAAATAAATTAATAGTATTTATTTATAAATATTTAAATAATATTTTATCTTTATAAAATGTATTCAAATATTTACATTTTAATACATTTATTTATTTACATATTATTAACATTTAAATATTAATATTATTTAAAAAATAGTGGATCTGGTGATTTTTAATATTTAAAATATTAATATTATAAAATACTTCCTGTGCTTGAGTTTGTGAATTGTGGTGGGATAAATATTTCAATATTTTTATTATTTTAAATATTGTTATGTTTTTAAATATATTAAATAATATTTTTCTTTATTATTTTAAATATTATTATGTTTATTAATGTTTTTTTATTTTGCTTGGGTTTGTGAAATAAGAGGATTTGGAATATGTTTAATATTTTAAATATATGAGAGTATTCCTATATATTAGAAAAATATGAATAAATAAATATTAAATAATAATAAATCATTTTTATATTTTACATTTGAATATTATAAAATAATATTATGTATCCATAGGTTCATGAAATAAGAATTAATATTAGGATTGAACCAAGAATTAGAAATTTAATTAGAATGAGAGATAGAATTAGAATTAGTAGTTTAGTAGTAAACTGCTCAAATGTTCATCATATCACAGTTCAGATCACAATATCACAAAATATTCTGTGATTTTTTTTTTTTTTATAAATCGTGCTGTTCTACGTCTGATCAAGTGTATGTTTGTTCCTCTCGCTCTTCAGGTCGTTCTGTGGGTTCCTCTGGTTCTCAGGAGCGTTCTCTGGACTCAGACTCTGACGTGGAGGATCTGGGCAGAGGAAGCAGACCACAGCGCCCTCCTCTGGTGAGTCAGGAGAGTGAGACAAGCACAGAAGAAGACCAGATGAGTCCCGGAGTGAGTCTGGACCTGAGCGGACTGGTTCCAGAGACCATCCCAGAGCAGACGGACGGTACAGACCCGCAGGAAACCAGCGCAGAGCAGGTCTCAGATCAGTAAGACAGGCCAAAACACACTTCAACCATTAGAGATGTAAAACAGGAGAACAAGTGTTATTTTTATATATATTAATTCCTAAAAGTCTGATGAATAACATTAAGAATAAGAAGGTTTTGACTGACAGGCGAACTCATATGACCTCTCAGTGACCTCTCATGCCGTTTTTTCTAGAACTTCTAGATCAGTGTAGTTTTATTGCTACAAATATACCCCAGCGACTTAAGACTGCTTTTGTGCTCCAGGCTCACATATTTGCTGATATGAACTGAATGTTTATATAATGTTGGTCTCTTTAATCAGATGATGGTGGTTATATTCCCTTAATATAAATATAAGTTTGCGCACTAGACTGTATAAACCAGCACATTCATAACCCAGAACTGGAATACAATAATTACTGTCTTTCAGAAACAAACATAAACATCATTATTATTTAATAGGATCTCAAGGTGAGTCAAGTGTGTTGTAGATATAAAAAGTGCTTTGCTTAAAGCCTCTTTTTTTTCCGATACATTTTTGTTGGGAAGTACGTGTCTCTTTAGAAGCTTGTAACATTGTATTTTACAATATTTATTATAGTTTCATCTATGCACTGGAGTTTTTCCTTGTTTGTTGGCAAATAAGCATAAAATGGTGTTACGTTAAACTGATCTAACAACAGCTGGACTGCTGGTCAGTGCTGGTTTTAATGCTAATGTGATGCATTATAAAATGCTTATGCATATTTCTCTTCTAAACATTTGCTTCATTTGTAATAGTGTGTATATTTCATTACTAATGTTGTTCCAGCAGCACTGTACTGTCTAACTAAATATAGTTTAAAGCATCCTGGGACTGTAGTTTCATCTCAACCATGTTAACTAAAGCCTTTAACCATTTGACTTGACTGATAAATGCATAACACCGCTGTTGACCAGACATTTGTGAGTGAATTCAAAACCCTTTTGTATATTCTGAAACTGTATATATTCTTAGAAAACATTTACATGCAATAAATCTGTCATTTCTACTATATTTGCAATGAATAATTTAGTTTGTAAACTTTTGTGCTTGGGTTTGACAGATCTGGAATATGGTGGACTATATATTAGAAATAATATAATTAGAATTAATAAATATTTAAATAATATTTCTATCTTTATTATTTTAAATATAATTTTTTAATTGGAATGTGGTGATATATAAAATAATATTATTGAATATGTAATCAAATATTTATATATATTAATATGCTTAAGTTGGGATTTAACTTTTTTTTTGCCATTAATGCATTAAAATATTTACAACACAGTAACGAAACCATTCATTAATAGTTTGTAAACTTTTGTGCTTGGGTTTGACAGATCTGGAATATGGTGGACTATATATTAGAAATAATATAATTAGAATTAATAAATATTTAAATAATATTTCCATCTTTATTATTTTAAATATTTTTGAATTAAATGTGGTGACAAAATAATATTATTCAATATGTATTAAAATATATATATAAAAATATACTTAAGTTGGGATTTAACTTTTTTTTGCCATTAATGCGTGAAAATATTTACAACACAGTAACGAAACCATTCATTAAACAAAAATGTATTTATTTTTTCATTTTGCAAAACACAAAACAATCCAAGATGCAAGTTTTATGGAAATTAAAGATAAAATTAAATTCATAATTGCTGCCAGGTTTGACAGATCTGGAATATGGTGGACTATATATTAGAAATAATATAATTAGAATTAATAAATATTTAAATAATATTTCCATCTTTATTATTTTAAATATTTTTGAATTAAATGTGGTGACAAAATAATATTATTCAATATGTATTAAAATATATATATAAAAATATACTTAAGTTGGGATTTAACTTTTTTTTGCCATTAATGCGTGAAAATATTTACAACACAGTAACGAAACCATTCATTAAACAAAAATGTATTAATTTTTTTATTTTGCAAAAAAAACAAAAACAAATCCAAGATTCAAGTTTTATGGAAATTAAAGATAAACCTAAATTCATAATTGCTGCCGTCCATCACAAGAATCATCCGTTATAAAACAAACAAAAAACACATCACATGACAAACACAAATCTGTAGCTCTTGAGCTTTACATCAAATGAAAATAACAAAACGCTGAGGCTGGTCTTCACTGTACGAGTCTGTATGTGATGTAGCGTCCAGCTGTTTCACTCGGCCGGATGATCTTCACCACCTGTTAGACAGAAATCAGCACCTTTATAACTAAATACTGCTCCACCAGTGGGTGCTTTTCAACGCTGATATTAGTGTTAATTTCGTTAACGAAGACTATGACAAAAAATGTTCATTGATGAGCTTTTTTCCCATGACTAAGACGAGACAATAATAAGGTCAATGAACGATAACTATGACTATATCAACATGCAATTTCATTGACGAAATAAGACGAGACTAAAATGTATTTAAAAAAATAAAAACTTTACCAAAAACTAGGGCTGCACGATAAATCGAAATGGAATCAAGATCGCGATTCGACAGAAGCTGCGATTGTCATGCGTATCTTTCAGTGAAGCACGGTTCTGTGATCAGCAGTAAATCTCCATCCAAAGGCCAGAGGGCGCTCTCGCACTGAAACTCCAAATACACCCCGCAGAAGAAACCCAGAAAATCGTTGCAGCTGAATAAACAGAAGATTCAACTGCTTTCATTGATTCAACGTGACTAATAAACACACGACTACGGCAATATACGGTTTATCCGAGTTCTTCTTATTATAATTTTCATTAAAATAAAGTATATTTATAATGCAATGCCTTTATCACTGCTTAAATACTATGAAATATGTTGCGTGCCTTATTCTGTGTAAGAAGCCACATCATCTCACAGAAGGATTTATTTCAAACACTCGACTGACGTTATGAAGTGAGTTTGGAGTAAAAATATGTTATTAAATGTGGTATTTTCACATGCTTTCAGATGGAGCAGCATTTACTTCACAGAGCCGTAGTTCACTGAGAAGCTATGCAAACAGCTGTCATTATCACGAACGATTTCTTCGATTTCATAATCGCGCAATAATATTGTTTGCGATTTTTTTTGCGTAACTTGTCAGTGAACTACGGCTATGTGTAGTAAATTCTGCTCCATCTGAAAGCACATGATGATGATTTTCTGCTGATTACAGAACCGGCATTACTATCAAAATGCGCATGACCATCGCATTCGATTAATCGTGCTGCCCTACCAAAAACCTCTTTTTATTTTCGTCAAAAAAGGAGACAAAATGTTATTGCAGACCGCTCTACACGCCTCTACTACGCGAGCTTTCATGAGTGCGGTTGCCAGATATCAAGAGTTCAAATCCCCGAATCAGAGCTTCGCTGTTACATTGATACATTTTCTGCACAGTGTTTTGCTTATTTTAAGCAATCTGGCAACCATGACTAACCATGATTGCATAATCAACCATTGACTAAAACTAGACTAAAATGTTGAGACTTTTAGTCGACTAAAACTTGACTAAAACTAAATAGGATAAGGTTGACTAAATAAGATCAAATCTAACAAGGACATTTTAACACGGGACTAAGACTAAGACTAAAATGAAAATAGCTGACAAAATTAACACCCCAGACTTATACAGTTCAAACAATATATTCTCTCATTCCTTTAATAGTAAAGCACCAGATTTCAGCTTAAAGTAACACAAAGATTGCGTTAAACTTTTCAGATTTACCTGCCCTCGTTTCAGCCCGAAATAGCGTGCCACGGGATCATTAGACTGAATTCTGGGTAACTGTGTCTCCTTGAGTTTACTGATTGCTGTCAAGAAAAGTGGTTAACAGAGAGGAGCCAAATACTAATCAATCTGCTGTTTACAGGTGAAGTGTGTTACAATACTTTCTCTTATCCCAGTCTACTAGATAGTCAACAGTGAGTGAGTTTGGGGCAGGACGACCTGTTTTTCTGACCAATGGCAGAGAGGAGAGTGTTTGGGAAACCTGTCTGGAAACAATCGCTTTTGTAATTCCGTCTGACACTTTTAAAAGTATGGCTTCACACACGGGCCGTTGCTATGGATACTATCTGGCCAGCAGCTCTGTCACTTCCTCTCTCGTCATAACAATGTGTTCAGGGACCAACTGAAGGAGAAAGACAGAACCAATCATGAATAAATTAAAGATTTCCTGTAGAGATGCACCGAGTGCACTTTTCTCATCCGATTCAGATTTTTTTGGTAAGTGTGATCTGCCGATACAGATTTGTCAATTACGATTTTCTTTCTAAGAACTATAATTAACAGCATATACAAACAAAAATCTACTTTTTTCAATGTAAAATTTTATTTCATAATAGAAATAAAAATGTAACATTACAATTTTCCCCAAACTGCACTTAAGTTACAGGATGTTCTCTCACTCAAACAACAACTAATATATATATATTTATTTATTTATTTAGTAAAAATATAACATATGTTTTGTGCTTGGGTTAAAATTAAGAACGAGAGACAAGATTATAATTTAGTAGTTTTTGTTGTTTTAACAGATCACAATATTTATTAATATAACAAATCTCAATATGGTTTTTAATAAATATTTATATTCATAATTTTTATATTTATATTATTAATGTTTTAAATAATATAAAGTAAGTCGCTTTAGATAAAAGTGTCTGCTAAATGCATAAATTTAATTGAATTTAATATATATTTTAATCAATATTTGTATTATAAAATGTATTCTAATAATTAGAATGAGAGAAAATTATAATTTAGCAGTTTTTGTTCTTTTAACAACAGATTTTAATTTAACAAATTCCAATATGATTTTTTTATAAATAATAATATAAAAATTTTTATATTAATAATTATATTATTAATGTTTTTAAATAACAAATATTTTAAATATTTATATCTAAAATATTTTTTGAGCTTGGGTTATAATTATACTAATAAATAGATTGAGACAAAATTATAATTTAGTATTTTTTGTTCTTTTAACAGCAGATGTTAAATGTGCATCATCCCAGTTTAAATCGCAAAATATGTGTTCATATAACAAATCTCAATATGACTTTTTTTAAATAAATCGAGCTTATACAATTCAAATAATAGAATGTGTTATTTTTGCTTCTCTTTTACTACATTTTGTTAGAAAAAAATTAAGATTTCGAAAATAATTTTTTTTAAATTTTAGAATTAAAAAAAAAAAGAGAGAGAGAAAGATTTTCGTTTTTTCCGCATGTAACGCGTCTCACCTCGTGCTCGGTGATGTTTATGAGCAGCTCTTGCTGTAGAAACTGTTCCAGGATGTATTTTGGTGCCATATCAACCAAAGACTGCAAAATCATCAGGTAAAACAGGTCAGCTGATATAGTTCAAGCCACTAATTATCTATCCATCTGCTTGCCTGGCACCTAATCAGCTGTGTTTAGGGTTTCAGGCGAGATCTTTGTCGTACTTGTTTAGCAGAGGGCGTCATGCCTGTCTGGACTACGATAATGGCCCGAGTGATGTTTTCTTCCTGCATCCGCTGGCAGTACATCTTAATGGTCTTGATGCCCACTTTCGTCTCCTCTGTTGGACACAAAGCACTCAGATAAGCACACATGAAACGCTGAGTGTCACACAGACTCCTGCATCACATCTCACCTGGAAAGAACACGAACATCTGGTCGGTGGGGTCGTCATTGTGGGCCACCAGCACAGTGAGGTCTGTCCGTCTGGGTCGACCCTCGCTGGGCCTGTCACCAAACTGACCTTTAAACTCATCCGAGGTCTGGTCCAGCTCATCTTGGGTCACCAGATATCCCCGATCATGGCAGAGCTACAGCAACACAAGACGACATTCAAGTGAGGGTTCATTTCATGTGCATTATGAATGCAGCTAAGCATCCTGAAATTTAAAAGGCAGCTGTATGTGACCCTGGAGCACAAAAACGAGTCATAAGCGTCAATTTTTTGAAATTGAGATTTATGCATCTGAAAGCTGAATAAATAAGCTTTCCATTGATGTATGGTTTGTTAGGATAGAACAATATTTGGCTGAGATACAACTATTTGAAAATCTGGAATCTGAGGGTGCAAAAAAATCTAAATATTGAGAAAATCATCTTTAAAGTTGTTCAAATTTACAAATATACCCCAGCGACTTAAGACTGCTTTTGTGCTCCAGGGTCACATATATTTTTATGTATGAAGACCCAGTTTATCCTGTGAAAAATGTATATGATAAATGTGTAAAATATAATTAGAAAAAAATATATAGTTTCCATTATTAAATTTTTTTCTATTCACTGAAGTGCTGTACAGTTATGTATTTATTTAAATGTTTTTATTATTATTATTAATAATTATTAATGTACTTTAAGATTTTTTTTACATTTATTTTAAATTAAATTTTAATTCGTTTGATCTTTTTTTTTTTTTTTTTTACACAGTTTCCTCTTCTTTTGCAGACCTGTTTGAAAACCCCTGATCTAAAATGTGTTTAATTTATACTAATGTTTATATTCTCTTGATTTTGTGCATTTACCTTTTTTAAATGTATAAAGACCCAATTTAATATTATTAATAAGCATAAAATATTATTTGGAAAATATTTAGTTTACTTTTTTTTCTATCCACTATAGTACAGCACTGTTATGTATTATTTCAATCATTGTTAAACATTTATTTTAATCATTTTTATTTATTTTAGATCTTTAGACTCCTGGTCTAAAATGTGTGAAATTGATTCTAATGTTTATATTCTCTTAATTTTGTGGATTCACGTTTATATGCGAGTTCTCCTGCTACAGTCAATGTCTGTTACTGAATCTCGCCATTATTCCTATAATTTCACCGTATTCATAATTCTATTTTCTGGTCTAAAATGTGTGAAATTGATTCTAATGTTTATATTCTCTTAATTTTGTGGATTCACGTTTATATGCGAGTTCTCTGCTACAGTCAATGTCTGTTACTGAATCTCGCCATTATTCCTATAATTTCACCGTATTCATAATTCTATTTGATTTTAGATTCGTTTTTCGTCTTGTTCCATGCCTGTGTAAACGATTTGACTTTACATACACGGTTCTGTAACTTATGTTGGCTGTCATAAAGTGCCTCCATAGGCATAATCGCAGTGTTTCGTTTGCTCTCTCAGATCTGTAGTAAAGTCAGTGTTATTCTCAATTATGATGATCATGCATTAAATTTACAGCTATATTTTTTGTATAATTGTTCATGATCAAATGTATTTTTGAATCTGTCATATAGAGGCATATAGTCTTAACTCTCAGGTAAGCCTCTCAGATCTGTTTAGCTTTGACTAGTCTCAGCTGTAGGATGTTTACGTGTTTCCCGTAAGTGTGATGAATCCTGTCTGACAGCCGTGTTTTCTGTACACCATCACACAGACGGA
The DNA here is from genome assembly GCF_001515605.1 of Sinocyclocheilus anshuiensis. Lineage (NCBI taxonomy): Eukaryota > Metazoa > Chordata > Actinopteri > Cypriniformes > Cyprinidae > Sinocyclocheilus > Sinocyclocheilus anshuiensis. The sequence goes on along the minus strand of NW_015549681.1, from coordinate 245,502 downwards.
AGATCTGCGTCAAGAGCTCTAGACATTATCACTATATTCTAAAGTGTGTCTAGCTCATTTTAATGCTGAAGCCCAAATAAAGTCATATAAAGTTTCTTGTGCTGAATACGCAAGCAATTTTAGATTCGTTTTTCGTCTTGTTCCATGCCTGTGTAAACGATTTGACTTTACATACACGGTTCTGTTTCTCTTATGACCACGTGTTTAATGTAAACCACTACCAAGCGAGAGTTATAGACGCAGAAGAGTTTACACACCTGCATTATGGTCTTACGGATTTTCCATAATCGATAAGTTTCCTCCTCGTCATCCATCAGCGCGTTTGACTGAAGGTTCTAAAACAACATGCTTGCTTTCAAACCTCAACTTCCTGTCATCAGTCACGTGCTCACAGAGGAGCTGAAGGACCCCTGGGTGGTGTCGAATTCATTGCCAGGCACAAAATAAGGGTTTACCCGGTTTTACCCTATGGTTTTACCGCAGTCCTGGCATGTGAGCATGTGCATATATTTAAATTTTGAAAGCGTCTGCTAAATGACTAAAAAAGTAAAAGTAAAGTAATAAATGTAGTTTTATTTTCATTTAATATTTAAATATCAAATATTGTTTATATATATTTGAACTACTTTTCATTGATACATTTTGCAATTGTAATGAAATAATAAACATAAAAAATGTATTTTATTGAGACCAAAGACCACAGCACCTGTTTGGAGACGTATATTTAATAAAATATATTTAAAATAAAATATTTTTCATGAATATAGAGTTGTTGAGAAATGAATGAGAGATGATATGTAAACTGTGGCGGGTTTTTTGTACTTTAATAACGAATAAATATATACGCAATGCACGTTTTTGCATAAGGCGTTTCTGATTGGCCGAGGCTGACAGAAAAGGCGTGTCTTGCCCGTAGATGGGCGGGGCTTCGTGCCGCAGTGCTATGTGATTGTTTCAGCGGGCGCTGGGGAGCAAGAACTTCGCTAGAGCCATGGTAAGATACCAGAGAACACCTTCACCTGCTGTTTAACCAGTGTTTAGACTAACTTGTGTTGTCGGACAGCTAGTTAACGTAGTTGCTGTTAGTAGGTCAAAGTCCGGCGTGTTTATTTGTGGCACCGGTGTGTCTCCGCTAATTCACTCCGGTGTTAGCCGTTAGCTTTAATTATGTAATCATGACTGTGGGTTTAGTTGTGCCTTAAAATCAATTTATATTCGTTTTGTTCGTGTATTTTTAACAAAAAGACAGCAGACGGAGTTTTTAGGCCTGGTTTGTCAACCAGGAATAGTCAATGATAATGTCATTATCTAGGTTTATTATTAAAAGTAAGTTAATCATCAGTTACGCAGTTATGTGGGTTTATTATTAAGACTAACCAGTGATAACGTTGATTTTATTAAGAGTAATCAACTATAAATTATTTATTTGGAATGGATTTTATTATCAGTAGTATTCAAAGATTATTATATTATTTAGGTTTTATTAAATGTCAATGCATGTTTCCTAAATACACCAGTGAGTGTGATGCATGTTTTATTGTAGGGTGTTGCAGGTGCATTAATATAATCTAAAATATTTGATGTCTTAATATTAGTATGCAACATAAAAATCACTCCAGATTAATGTGTAATGTGATTTATTAAAAGAATTGAATTAGTTTAACTAACTTATGTTGGCTGTCATAAAGTGCCTCCATAGGCATAATCGCAGTGTTTCGTTTGCTCTCTCAGATCTGTAGTAAAGTCAGTGTTATTCTCTATTATGATAATCATACATGAAATTTACAGCTATATTTTCTCAAGTATTTTTGTATAATTGTCCATCTCGCATGATAAAATTATTATAAAGTGTGTCTAGCTCATTTTAATGCTGAAGCCCAAATAAAGTCATATAAAGTTTCTTGTGCTGCATACGCAAGCAAAAAATCACACAGAACTATGTCAGAGGGCAAAGATGACTTGTAATGTGAGATTTCATCAGTTATGCTGTCACACGAGGAAGTTGCAGAATAGATTTGCAGATGATTGTGTATCAGTTTGATGGGATTGGCAGACACTCGTCTTGCCCCGTGACCTTTGACCTCTCTCTGTTTATGGCAGTGTGCCCAAGCCAACGACTGGCAGTCGGCCAAATCCATATACGAGTTCTCAGCCAAAGACAGCGATGGAAATGAAGTGTCTCTGGAGAAATACAGGTGAACAGATCACTGCATTTATAAACAGTTGGTTTGATTTGCTCAAGCTTCTTTATAACTTTACTAATGCTCATATTTAGGGTTACTGATCTGAATAAACCCCGAAGTATTAAACTAACATTGTTTAATTACAACAACAAAACTTCTATTCTCTGCATTTCTTCTCTTCTCTATCTTGCTTTCTAATCTAGTTGTCTAATAATCCTGATATTATGTATTCTGTATAAGGCATCATGCTGGAGAGTTTTGCACCTCTTCAGAGAAACTTTTTATCTTGCATTTATTCAGTGGCGATGCTTAAAGGAACAGTTCACCCAAAAATAAAAATTTGCTGAACATTTACTTACTCTCAGGCCATCCTAGATTAGGATGAGTTTGTTTCTTCATCAGATTTGGAGAAATGTAGCATTGCATCACTTGCTCACCAGTGGATGCTCTGCAGTGAATGGGTGCCGTCAGAATGAGAGTCCAAACAGCTGATAAAAACATCACAATAATCCACAAGTAATCCACACCACTCCAGTCCATCAGTTAACATCTGGAGAAGACAAAAGCTGAAACAAATCCATCATTAAGATGTTTTTAACTTCAAATCGTCGCTTCTGGCTAAAATATGAGTCCATAATAACGCTTCCTGCAGTGAAAAAGTCCATCTCCTGTTGTCTCTCACATCAAAATCGAGCCACATATTTGTTTAGAGCTGTTTTGAACTGTTTTTGCTTGTAAACATCTTCTCAAGACACTAACTGATGGACTGGAGTGCTGTGGATTATTGTGATGTTTTTATCAGCTTTTGGCCTCTCACTCTGACGGCACCCATTCACTGCAGAGGATCCATTGCTGAGACACTGATGCAATGCTGCATTTCTCCAAATCTGATGAAGAAACAAACTCAACTACATCTTGCATGGCCCGAGGGTTAGCGTATTTTCAGCAAATTTGAATTTTTGGCTGAACTATTCCTTTAGCAGCTGTCCTCACCTACATTATACCCCTAATGCTCATTCTTCATTCTTCATTGTGCATTGTTATTTTTAGTCTTTGGCTGAGTGTGATCTTGCTCTGTGAATCTGGGTCGTGGTGTCAGAAGTGTGTTTGTGTGTGTTTCAGGGGTTGTGTGTGCATCATCACTAACGTAGCCTCTAAATGAGGTAAGACTCCCGTAAACTACACTCAGTTTGCGGCAATGCACGCCACGTACGCTGAGAAAGGTTTACGCATCCTGGGCTTCCCCTGCAACCAGTTTGGAAAGCAGGTATGTACAGGAATTGAACGCCAGTGTGTAGTGCGTTATATACTCTCTTCTGCGTACTAAATAGTATGCAATGCAAGATTTTAAATCGTGGTATTGTATAATATAGTGCCACCACATGATCTGATTACGTTGCATGTTTAATCCAGCGAGTGGCATCCAGTTTGCATCTCAAAATTGATTTTATTTTTGCTTTTTCTTCCAGTTTTGTGTAAAAATTGTAATGAGTCAATAAAGAGTAAATATTGAAATCTTTAATACTGCTTCAGGTTAAAAAAAAGAAAGGTCAATTTAAGCATGTTGCATTATGGGATACAGTATTCCATGCATACAGAAGATGAGCGTTCTGTGCAATGCATACATGCTTCAGAAAAAGGAAGACATTGCTGTGGCGTAATATTGTGAATTAAAGCCCATTCAGTCCTGAACACTTGTTCTGCTGCACAGACTGTAAGAGCGCTCACTGTCACGACTGTAAGTAGGTCACGTGACTGAAGCTGTAAGTGGGTTATTTTCTGTTGTGGGGTGAGATTTAATCTTCCAACAAGAGATGTAAAATTCATTTATTTGCATGATCAGTTTTCATTTTAATTTGTTTAATTTGAAGTAATTTTGTTATTATTTTTAAACATTAGGTTTATTTTTTATTTTGTTGTAGATTTTATTTATTTCCAATCAGTAATTTTAGTGCTTCAGATGTAGTGTTTTTTTTTTTTTTCTTCTTTTTTGTAATTTTTATTTCAGTTAGTTGCCACGGTAATATTTCTGGTTTTCGTTTGAAGTTTGTCACATAAATAAAAATAAAAAATATGTAATGTATGTACTGTATGTATGTATTTCAATTACCAAAAATGTTTTTAATAGTTGTAGTTTTCAGACACATTTAATGTCTCATATGCTTGCTCAGGCATTGCTCCATCACATGCTGCTGTGCCAAAAGTAAAATTGGCATCTGGGTTTTTTTCTTCTTCATAAAAATAGGCCAAGGAATGTATTTTGCTTAAGAAATGAATGTATGAAACATTGGGTGCTATTATGGTTATTAATATTACAGTGTTCCTCAAACATTATGATTCAAGTTTAAATAAAATCTCCGTCTGACTTCCATAGAATGTTCAGTTTCAGAATGTAACCAGCGGCGATGACGTCATCACAATATTTGCATACGGAACTGCAAATGACTCTGATCTTCCCCGCATATTATTAACCATTTACAACCACTGTATCTTGACTCTTCACTGATTTCCAGTCGTCATATACTCATGTTCTTCAGCTTTAAGACTGGTGTTATTCTGTCCAGGCGGCTTTTGGTCACATTCAGATTTCAGAGTTCTCGAGCTGTCGTGTGTTATACAGGAGCCTGGAACAGAGGCGGAGATCAAGGAGTTTGCCGAAGGCTACAACGCAGAGTTTCAGCTCTTCAGTAAGATTGAGGTGAACGGCGACGGAGCTCATCCGCTCTGGAAATGGATGAAAGAGCAGCCCAAAGGCAGAGGCACTCTGGGAAAGTGAGTTTGACTGGTTTGTGTATTCATATTTGGCACTTATTCTCTAATGCAGATCAGCAGAAATATTTTATTAAGATGCAGGACTGTGTAATCCTTGAATATATGGAATTTGACATTTGTACTTGACAATAAATGTGTTTCTTTTCATTTTGATGAACGTATTATTATTATTATTATTATTAATTTTTTTTTCCCACAGCAACATCAAGTGGAATTTCACTAAGGTAACTGTTTTTTTTTTATTGTATGTTAATAGATCATATTTATTCTCTGATTCTCTGCCCTAATATTGTGAACTCAAAACTGTTGTTTTTGTCTTAGTTCCTCATTGACAGAGAAGGTCAGGTCGTGAAGAGGTACGGACCGATGGACGATCCAAGCGTAAGTCAATGAAGAATAATTTCACCCAAAAATGACATTGTGTCGTCATTTACTCACCCTCATGTCATTCAGAGTCATATGGGTTTGAAGCGGCATAAGGGTGAATAAATAATCCTTTAATATGTGGAATTTGAGAAAAATTTACTCAAGAAAATCTTTGTTTCAAATATATATATATATATATGTTTATAAAAAAATGTTTCAAATATTTAATTTTAATTTTTTTTTATATGTATAATTACATTATTTTATTACATTTATCTGTTTTGGTTTCAAATTATGAATTTATAATTTTATTAAATTTATTAAAATGTAAATACAATTTATAAAATTGTATACAATATTTGCATAATATATGTTTTACTTTTTAAAAAATTTAACATAAATTTGGTAGATTTATAAAAAATTAAACGATTACATTTATTTGTCTTTGTTTTCAATTTAAATGTGTTTGTTTAAAATGTTATAAAAAACATGAATTTCTGTAATTTATCAAAATTAAACTATTTATTTTATTACATTTATTTGTATGCGTTTTAAATTTTATTAAAAATATGAAAATTTTATATTTACAAAAATTAACTACATTTGTATTTGTTTTAATTTTATAGAAATGTATAAAATTTTTATATTTATAAAAATTAAATAAGAAATTACGTTAGTTTTATTCATTATACACAAGTGTATAATAATTAAAGATTAAATAAATAAAATCCAATGTTTTATTTGTCCCATCAGGTTGTTGAAAAGGATCTTCCCAAGTACCTGTAGCCTTTTGGATCGAATCCGATCTCCGTCCCATGTGTTTGTAGACACCCGTCTCCTCTCTGGTCGATGGCTGGATGTTGGCAGGGTGAAGCCCAGATCTGTGACGGCCGTTCCTCAAGCCTGTGCTCAGGAGGGGACGGCCTGATGTCCTCCGGCGTGCAAATTCTCTGGGAAACCCCTCCGATGTCCAGCCGCAGAGCAGAGAGGAGCTGAACTCGTCACGCATGCACTGAAATCACTGATGTACCTGAAGAAGGTTTTCTGATGAGCAGCTGTGATGATTAAAGAGTAGCGTCAGAACCTCCTGTGTGGCCGCTTCTTTTACAAAGTATATATGATTTCCTTTACTAGACTGAGTGATTATTAAGAGGTTCATCATTTTCAGATGAAATCATGTCATATATGTGAATGCAGGTAAGTTGGGCCACTTTTTGGCCATCATATCAATGTTGAAAAGTGGCCCAATCCACATCAATTCATAAATGTGACCCTGGAGCACAAAAGCAGTCTTAAGTCGCTGGGGTATATTTGTAGCAATAGCCAAAAATACATTGTATGGGTCAAAATTATAGATTTTTCTTTTATGCCAAAAATCATTAGGATATTAAGTAAAGATCATGTTCCATGAAGATATTTTATAAATTTCCTTCTGTAAATATATTAAACTTAATTTGATTCGTAATATGCATTGCTAAGAACTTCATTTGGACAACTTTAAAGGCGATTTTCTCAATATTTAGATTTTTTTGCACCCTCAGATTCCAGATTTTCAAATAGTTGTATCTGGGCCAAATATTGTTCTATCCTAACAAACCATACATCAATGGAAAGCTTATTTATTCAGCTTTCAGATGATGCATAAATCTCAATTTCAAAAAATTGACCCTTATGACTGGTTTTGTGTTCCAGGGTCACAAATATGCTGTTGGCCAGATCAGATGTAGTATTTAAAGCCCAGTAGTTTTAATTTTTTTTTTTTACTTTATTCCTATTAAAGGAATAGTTAACCTATAAGTACATTTTTTTTAATACTTTAACAGCACATTCATTCACATGTTCACGTTTCTCTGATGTTGGTTAATGGTCACATGACATGCACGTTAACAAATATTTATTCTTTTTCAGTAAATGTTTTAAAATTATTTTATTTTATATTTTAGTGTTTAATAAATTATTCATTCCTTCCCCATGCAAACCCCATTTTGGGAAACCTTGAATTAACTTCATAAATTAATAGAAATTTATTTAAATTAATAAATTCTAAAGTGGAATCATTATGACTGCTAAAAATCAAATCCACGTTAAAAACAAAAATAGCTGTAATAAATGTGTAAGACATCATACAATGAATGCATTTACATTAAAAATGATTTGGGTTGCTGATGTTTCCCTGTTTTGTCTTTAATTACAGGTACCAGCAAAACAGAAAGCATAGAACTGGGCAATGTGCCATGAATCAACATTCCAGTAAAACACAAGGCCAATAAAACAACAAGTCTGTGACTAGCAAATTTCAAATGCTCTGCTGTGATCTGATCTAGGCCACAAGATTTATTCAGAACTAATTTTCCTATAGCAGAAGCTACTTCCTCAGCCTTGATAACCTCATTATTAAAAGACACATTCCCAATAATGAAATCGTCACTTTTAACACAATTGAATAGGTCACTATAATGCTTTCTCCAAAGATCTGCAATATTTTCATATCCAGTAACCCCTTCAACACTAGAGGGCAGAGGAATTTTACTAGCATTCATGACTTTAACTTCTTTCCAGAAATCTTGTATATCATTTTGTAATAATTTCTGAGCCAAAGAATTAACTCTGAGAGTATGTTCGCTCCTTTTTATGAAGCGAACAGTATATTTAAACTGTGTGACAGCTTGTTTCTTTACATCACAAAAAAAACCATTCCTTGGTTTTCCAGCAGCAACCCAGTTTTTAAAGGCTTCCCTTGCTTGCTGATGGAGTTTACTCACATGCTCATTCCATCCTGGTCTAATACTATATCGTTTAGATCTTTTGTTACAAAATTATTTGCTTGCATTGTTTAGTACCATCACAATTTCATCATACATGTTACACAAATCATCATTATGGTTTGAGTTATCACAATTAATATTATCACACAAAAATACATCATATGGAATTTGAATATTCCCCAGAGACTCATCAGTCAAGTTATAATAATGCTGCATATCACAATCTGTGAGCTTAGCCCACTCAACTCTCCCATCATGGGTATCATTACCCTTTTTGGTTATCTCAGGTAATTTTTCTATATTTAGCATCACAGAAATAGGCATGTGATCTGTTGCAGCTGCTCCATACAAGATTTCAACATTTACTATACTTTCATGAGCATCAACAGTGCATATTGCAGTGATCCAGCCATGAAGTTGTATTCCAGGCCTCACTGACATATGTGTAGCTGTCAGTTGGCAACAGATCCAAACTTGACAGAATTAAACTATTATCCTGACAAAACCTAACCAAGTACTGGCCAAACAAAGATTTCACATCAGAAACATCTGCATTAAAATCTCCCATTACATCGATACAAGTGCATTCACTCTTTTCAATAAAAGAGCCTATAAAAGCAAGCCTTTGAATAAATTCATCCTCATTACCAGGACATTCATAGGGTATATAAACATTTAAAATAATAAAAACATTATTGTCGATGGCTACTTTTATTCCTATACACCAATCAACATTCAATCTAATCACTGTGATTACAGGATCATATTTCATATGCCACATAATGGCCACTCCACCAGATATTCTACCGTGCACAAACCCCAAACTCAAGTCTGTTGTGGACTCTCCCACCCCGTGAAAGACACTTTTAACAGAGTTAAGTTTGTCCAGATCTTGTTTCCTGTACACATAAAATGTCTGTGTTCTCAAGCAGTTTGTCAACAACGAGCCCCTCGTTGTCCCTTGTTATTTTAGTATTATTTATATACTATTATAGTTTTTGAATTACCTTTCAGTTTTCATACTTTTAGTGTTTGTTTTAATTCTAGTTACATTTTTAGTCATTTTGTTTTATGCTTTTGTCATTTTTATTATTTTTTTTAAGTATTACTATTTATGATTATTTTTATTTCAATTTTATACATTTTATTCCAGTTAGTAATTTTAGTAACGAAATTAGTAATGTTGCCTCGGCAATTAACTGAAATTAGTTTAAGTTATTTATATTTCAATTTTATTATAGCTGTATTTCTATAAATATATATATATATATATATATATATATATATGTGTATACATCGCCTTCACGCTCCTACGTCTCTAGGACACTTTAAGCAGTTTCTAACTCCCTAGATAAATGTAGAGCTCCAATTGTATGTGCAATTGTGGCAAAAAATGATTTATTGCAGGAACAATCATTTCATAATGTTCATGAAACATGCAGATGGTTGCTCTGAGCACAACAAATATCGATAGATGAAGCGAGTCGTACTGTTTTTATCCACTTTTAACTCTTAATATGTGACCCTGGAGTACAAAACCAGTCCAATTTTTTTAAAATTGAGATTAAAATCAGCTTTCCATCGATGTATGGTTTGTTATGATCGGACAATATTTGGTCGAGATGCAACTATTTGAAAATCTGGAATCTGAGGGTGCAAAAAAATCAAAATATTGAGAAAATCATCTTTAAAGTTGTCCAAATGAAGTTCTTAGCAATGCATATTACTAATCAAAAATTAAGTTTTGATATATTTACGGTAGGAAATTTACAAAATATCTTCATGGAACATGATCTTTACTGAATATCCTAATGATTTTTGGCATAAAAGAAAAATCTATAATTCTGACCCATACAATGTATTGTTGGCTATTGCTACAAATATACCCCAGCGACTTAAGACTGCTTTTGTGCTCCAGGGCCACATATTTGGTATGTCCACCTTCTGCAGCACATCTCTCTGGCATAGTGTTCAACACTAATGTTATCCCATCAAGCCAAAGGCTTTCCTTTGAATGTACAATACATCTGTCCAGTTTATTTCCCCAAATTTGCTCGATGGGGTTGAGGTCCAGACTTTGAGGGGGCCAGTCCATCATTTTCAATGTTCCAGCAGATTCCTCCCATCACAGATGGTTCCTGCAATAGTTAGAAGAATGTTTAGGGTCATTGTCCTCTTGGAAAATAAATCCAGGCCCAATAAGATGACTCCCAGATGATACTCCGTGCCTCAGAATGTTGTGGTATTCATCATCAATTTTCACTAAGTCACCTGTTCCTGAGGCTGAAATAGCACCCAACACCATAATACTACTCCCTCCGTGTTTAACTGTTGGCAACAGACACTCATTTTTATATCTCTCCCTCTCTCTCTGTCGAACATACACTCTTAGTTGTTGCCAAACAGTTCAAACTTGGACTCATCAGTCTTTAGACCAATCTTCCTTTGTCCAGTTCTTGTGCAAATTTCCGGTGTTTCACTCTCTTTTTCTCTTTCAGTAATGGTTTCTTTGCTGCTATTCTGCCAACAAGTCCTCGTTCTCCCAGTTTCCGACGCACAGTTCTTGAAGACACTGTTGCACCATTAGTCATTGTGGTGTTGATCTCGTCACGCAGTTCTGAGAATTTTGAGATGCTTCACTTGTCTGTCTGAAAGTTTCTCTCTTTTTTTTCTACCTCTCCCCTTTCGGTTCTGGTGTGAATTGGTGGCATCATGGCGGTCTAAAGTGTACTTTACAGTGCTTGGACTGCATCTCACGTTCTTGGCTATGCGGCGGTAACTCCAGCCTTTATTCGAACCCGTTGCTCACTCATTAGCTCCTCCTTCACCTTAGCCATGTTCAAAGAGCAACATGTGCTTCAAGACTACTTCTAGAGACTTTGAATTTATACCAATTGGTGGTGTGGCCTCCGTGACAAAACCCTGATGTTACCAGTCACTTAATGTGCAGGATAGGCCTTGTACATGCAAAAGAATCACACAGCTGTGTCCTAAGACTCTTGCGTCACCATCAATTTAACCACGATCACTCCTGACAATGATTACACAAGTAGTTTGGCTTCTTCTGTGAAGGAACATGATTGTGTGACACTGACAGTGGAATAGGCCTAGCTTGTTTTTTGTAAGGAAAATGACCTAAATCTCCTTATGATGGCTCTATTCTATGGTTTATAAAGCATAATGATGACTTTGTAGATATTTCATTCGTTTTATGGGTATTATAATGGCCAATTAAAAAAGTGTGTGTGTGTGTGTGTGTGTGGTTTTTCAGGTGTGTTGTAGTTTGAGAGTTATCCGATAGAGGGCGGATTTTCCCTATTTTCCCTTTAAAAATGAAGTTTTCTTTTCTTTTTTAATGTCATTTTCCTCTAAATATTTAAGATATTGGACTTATGTGCTTGGAAATGCCTTAAACTTAAAATGATTAGAATTATATTTAAATGAAGTGGCTTCATGCGCAGTGTATGTAAATTCCTCTCTGGCTGACGTCGCTCTGGAAGGCGATACTCTGATGACGTCGCAGCTCTCCGGGCCCGGTGACGTCACTGCTGGCGTAGCGGATTGTGTGTGTGTGTGTGTGTGTGTGTGTGTGTGTGTGTGTGGGGTTTTTCAGGTGTGTTGTAGTTTGAGAGTTATCCGATAGAGGGCGGATTTTCCCTATTTTCCCTTTAAAAATGAAGTTTTCTTTTCTTTTTTAATGTCATTTTCCTCTAAATATTTAAGATATTGGACTTATGTGCTTTGAAATGCCTTAAACTTAAAATGATTAGAATTATATTTAAATGAAGTGGCTTCATGCGCAGTGTATGTAAATTCCTCTCTGGCTGACGTCGCTCTGGAAGGCGATACTCTGATGACGTCGCAGCTCTCCGGGCCCGGTGACGTCACTGCTGGCGTAGCGGATCGTGTGTGTGTGTGTGTGTGTGTGTGTGTGTGTGTGTGTGTGTGTGTGTGTG
>NW_015549681.1:224821-233447 GCF_001515605.1 Sinocyclocheilus anshuiensis | reverse complement strand
CGTGTTGGATCGTGTGTGTGTGTGTGTGTGTGTGTGTGTGTGTGTGTGTGTGTGTGTGTGTGTACTCACACACATTTGATCGAGCGCTGTGCGGCAGACTCGCACACGCACACACACCGCGCCTCGGACCCAGATCATGACGCGCGCTCCGTTTCCCCTTCATTCGATTCGTTTGAACGCTCGACGGCCCGTTTGATCCGGATCCGATGGAGGGAGCCGCGGCCGGAGGATGTTCCCCGCTGCCGGAGGACGCGGACGCGGTGCTCGGCGAGGGATGCGGGATGGATGCTGCAGATCTCGGTACGCGGAGGATCTTTTACATTCATGCTTGTGTTTCACATACGGATCGATTTAATGCATATAAGAAAAAATACATTTTAAAAATATTATTTTATAACGCAGTCACGTTGGAAGTGCCTGACGGTACCAGGTTTATGAATACGCTAATCAAACTACCATGGTATTCCCATTTCATACAATCACTGATTATTTGACTGCCATAGCACTTCTGTTCTAAGTGCCATAATGTTTCGATTATTTATTTTCAGATTATTTCCATATGCTGTAAGAACATACCATGGAAAGTCACAATTAGTGACGATAGTATATTAAAATACCATGGTTTTACCATCTGATCACTGAATCGTGGTACTGCTATATATATATATATATATATATTAGATTGCATATGTAACATATGTACATAATAGACAAGAGAGGCAAAATATTTAAACATTTATATACAAAATAATCTATATACAGATACAATATCACTTTTTACCATGTTTTGTTTTGATATGTACCATAGTAGTGCCATGATACTCTTAGAAGAACCAATTAAATACCATGAGTTATGAATTTTTGTGTTATGCCACAGTATTTTAAGTATAATAAGGGTCAGATTATTAATTTTCTGTTCCTTTTAGTGTAGATGGATAAAGACTCTGATTTGTTCCTATTCATTAATATTAAATATTATTTCATAGAATATGATATGTTTATTTGCACAGATCGTACTGTGGTTTGTATTCGTGCGGTTGGACTCTGAGTATGTATTTATTTGTTCATTATGAGTGTTAATATTGAATGTCAGTACGAGTGTGTCCTTCAAATGTGAACTCAAAGTCAGTCTGAGTAATAATGCTCTGAAGTGTTGCGGTGAGCTGGAGAGTGTTTCCTCGTGTTGACAGCTGTTCCTGTAGAATATCCTGTTGAGAACACACAGACAGGGGGTCTCTTTCAGGTCCCGTGGGCTTGATTTTAGGGCTCTGCTGTGCTGCTCGATCAGTGCTCGGCTGCTAATCCTGTTTTTTAGCCACAGTTTTCCGCACTCAGCATTCCTGTTCATCACGGATTCAGACCGTGTGCCACCGTCACATGATCATCCCTTCTGTCTGTTGACGTTCATTATTACTGTAGTGTTGAGATGGGAGCTTTACAGTTAGATATTCCTGCTGTAGCTCTAATGAGAAGATGATGAGAGACTTAATGGAGGTCTCAGTTATGTTTCATTCAAATAAGAACAGTGTATCGGATGTTTCTTCTAAGAAGAAATTAAAACACACACATACAGTAAGAGAACAGAGCTGTAAAATGGACAGCTCAGATCATCTGATGAGAAATGTGACCCTGGAGCACAAAACCAGTCATAAGGGTCAATTTTTTGAAATTGAGATTTATGTATAAATGCACAAATAAGCTTTCCATTGATGTATGGTTTGTTATGATAGGACAATATTCGGCCGAGATACAACTATTTGAAAATCTGGAATCTGAGGGTGCAAAAAAATCTAAATATTGAGAAAATCATCTTTAAAGTTGTTCAAATGAAGTTCTTAGCAATGCATATTACTAATCAAAAATTAAGTTTTGATATATTCACGGTAGGAAATTTACAAAATATCTTCATGGAACATGATCTTTACTTAATATCCTAATGATTTTTGGCATAAAAGAAAAATGGATAATTTTGACCTATACAATGTATTTTTCTCTATTGCTACAAATATACCCCAGCGACTTAAGACTGCTTTTGTGCTCCAGGGTCACATTTGTTATTTTTTATTATATCTCAATATGAGCTCAAATATTTCTCATTATATTTTTCCCAGACCAAATGATCTGGGTGTTTAGGAGAAACATCTGAATGTTTATACTTGAAACATAAATTAAAAACTAATTTATGTCTCCTGAGCTTTGAAAGTGCAACATATACGAATAGAATCAAAATCCTCTTGATCTGGCAATTCTGAAACTGAAGAAAAGAGTCTTTTTCCCAGGAGAAACATCTGAGAAGCAGGAGACCTATGCCATATTTTCCATTAGCTCTCCATTTAATCTCATTCCTTTTAAGAAAAAATGCACCCAAGTGAGCGATTTTATATAAAAAAAAAAAAAGAGATCTGATTAGTTTTTTGTACTGTGCGCAGTGTGTGTTTACAGTGCAGACAGATGACATAGTGCTGCTGCTGCTCTTTTGCATGTTCTCGTGTGTTTGGAGAGGAATTGCTGCAGGTGGTTTGGAGTAAGGCTCTGATCACTGATCCGCCCACGTTAAACCTGCTCTCAGATCAGAGCTTATCCTGAAAAATAAACCACACGTCATTCCGTCCGAGATCACAGTCAGATATGGACAAACAAATGCATTTAAAGCTCCGTAGAAGCATATCAGGGAATCACAGGAAGGAAACGGGCGTTTGGGATGCATTATGGGAGGAAGCACATCAAATATGCGCTGCTGAACATGTTCCAGGAATCAGACGTTCTCGCGTTTGTTCTCAGTTGTCTGGTTGATAATGCTGCACTGGATCTTGTTATAGTCATATTGTAGATTAGTGTTGTTTAACTGTTTTTTTTTTTCCAGTGACCCAATACAGAACTAAACAGTTTGTCTAATGAAAGTATATAAAAATGTCCTGAAAATCAAACACTGACGTTTATGAATATTGCCAAATTTTTTCCTCCCTTTAAAAACTTCACTTCAAGCCTTTATATGTAATGCATTATCAAAGTATATTAAATGCATTAATTTGATGACTTATGCACATTTTTGTGCATGATTATAATGCACATTTTTGCATTGCATGAGCTCATGAATAATTTTAACCACAGTTACTGCTTTATAATACTTCATAATACTTAATAACGCATTATAACACTTATCTATTCATTGTCACACCTGTAAATATAATGCATTAAAAAAAAAAAAAAAAAACAGTTTCAGATGCGACAAGGAGTCTGCATATATCATAATGCATTTAACTTTGGTTATTATTTATGAAAAGATATAATGCATTATAAATAGCTATAAAATGCACTTGAAAGGCCTCAAGTAAAATGTTACCGACTTTATTCTGCTATTATAAATATGCATGATTATATGATTTGTAGCATCTTATTATTTGCATTTTTTTGCCTTCAGAACAGACCTGTGACCAGTTTTTGGGTCGTGACCCGCCAGTTAAGATCTAAAGCAGGAAAACTGAAGCGAATGGCTTGTTGCGTGCAGTTTGTTTTGAGAATAGAGGCTGTTGGCTGTTGTTGAGACTCAGTGTGTAACCTGAACTATGTGTTTCAGTCTCAGTGCTGAGCGTGCGAGCCTCTGGCAAACAGACACGCTCGTACCTGTACCACAGATTTACAGATCCACTCCACACGGTTAGGAAACTTATGAACAACCGCATAGGCCAGTTGAGTTGAGTTAACTAATGTGAAGTCAGGCGAAGGTTATTGTAAGATCTTGAGCTTCTGTCCTACAAAGATGTAAAGCTTAATTAAAGGGGTCATATGATGCGATTTCAAGTTTTCCTTTCTCTTTGGAGTGTTACAAGCTGATTGTGCATAGATAAGACCCCTGAAGTTGCAAAGACTAAAGTCTCAAAACCAAAGAGATATTCTTTATCAAAGTTAAGACTCTGCCACACCCCCCTAAAACGGCTCGTTCTAACACGCCCCCACATATCTAGGTCACTATGTGGGAATATTTGCATAATGCGCCCAAATGTTCACGCAAAGAAAGAAGGCGTGGTTTCAGTAACCGCAGTTAGTGTTGAAGCAGCATGTCAGGGAGACGCTGTGTGTTTCTAGGCGAAAGCAAAAGCACTTTATTTGGTTACCAAATACACAAAATAATGATCTTTAAAAAAGCATCATATGACCCCTTTAAACAAACTGCGCATGACAGAATGAAAGGCTCAGGGGTTTGTTTTTAAGAAGGAATGCAGTTTAGTCAGTCGCTCAGCTGTGTTCAGAGTTAATCATAAAGCTAGTTTTCTGAAGAAACCGTAGTGCTTTCGTACCACATGAGCCCCGTTAATAAGAACTGTGACCCATAGATTGGCAGAAGTTCTGTCCTTCATCCCGATGGCTAATGTAAATGGATAACAGTCTAGATCAGTGAAAACAAAATCTTTATTATTTTCCCAAATTCTGTGATTTCCATTGTAATTTTTCTGAAATCCATTCTAAAATCCAAGTTTGATAAAATTTTTATATTAAAAAATGATGTCTTATAAACAGAATTCATAAAATTGTAACAATTTAATAATTTATTAATTTGAACAATAATAGTGGCATATGAAATGTGTATTTATTTTCAGAAATGGATTCTTTTTGGATTCTGTATTTTATTGTTGAATATAGATTTATTATAAAAAACGGTGGTAATAAATGAGTACATAAAACTAACAATTGAATTAATCGTTTAAAATGTAATCAAATGAAATTTGAACAATTCCTTGGTTTAGTTTGTTTTGTTTTTTGGCAAAGTGCTGCATAACAGGTTTTAGTTTAAATTAAAACATTGGCAAAAATTTTGGGATATTCCTTAAAAAGAATGTTTTAATAAACTGTATTATTGTTATCTTTAATTATTTTTCTGAATGGATTCTACTGTATAATGGTAATATATTTCTGCTATAATTTAAGTTAAGCCAAACTTTTATTTTGTCAGGCTGTAGTGAAGAGCTTTGAGTTTCTGTGTGTCTGAAAACAGTTACATGCAGACTTCATATTAAATAGCAGTCTTTTTGCAGTTTAATATTCACATGCTTATATTGCAGTTTGATTATATGTACAGCCCTACTTTTGATTGGATCTATTCCTCCAAAATTTCCAAATTCTGTGACATTCCGTGTTAAACAGTACATTCCATTTTTACGACTGGATACCGCAATTCCATCCACGTTTTAAGAGCTGAATGTTTTTCAAGGTTTTCAGTCTTTTTAAACAATCAACTTGCATGACTTTCCAGTCGTTTGTGATTTACTGGATAACAATTAGGGACAATCATTTTTACTCACAATTTTTACCCAATAAAATATTTTAGAGCTTGGCGTAACTAGAAAAGTGCATTTTGATTATAAAAGCAATGGCGTTTTAAGATTTTACTGATTTTTCATGATCTTTCCAGCTCTGGAAGTCACACTTTTAAAAGAGTGTGTGGATTCTGGATTCTTTGAGGGGTTGAAATTAAAATAAGAAATATTTGAGTTGTTTTTGCTCGTTTTAATGCTTATCTAGTGTGTTTTGTGTTGTTCCTTAACAGCCTTTGTAATTCATTGTGAGTTCTTGCTTTTGGGAAACAGTGTTTCAGTTCAAACCTTATTGACACAAAAGAATTGTGAACAGAATTCCTAATTGAATTGAAATTTCTATCATAATTAGGTCTCAATCCTAATTAGTCTGCTCAAATCTACGCGGATAAGACTGCAGATTTTGGCTTTTTGGCGACTGTTTTCAGACGGCTGCAGTGAATTCTTCTGAGAAAGAACCGATCAGTGGATTTCATTTCATGTCATCAAATATTTAAAAGATACAAGACTTTTGTTTCAGACACTTAATAGTAAGTAAATGAGATGTCACTGGGCACAGCTGTATTCAGCCTGTAATACATGTGCACTTTAGTTTGAAGCACTTACTGTAGTTCACTGGGAGTGTTGCACGTTCTGCTTTGTAACAAAATCGCTGCTCCATTACAGTAGAAAAGAATTACGTGCCTCGAAGTTTATATCTTCAGTACTTTTTGTTTAGAACAAATTTTTAAGATCTCACCAGTTAATGTTAGTTTCTCCAAAAAAAAAAAAATATATACAATTAATGTCAAGTTATAACAATTAACTAAAACCATAAAAAAGTAAAACCATAAGAATTCACACACACACAAAAATAATGAATTCATTACTTGAAATAAAATAAACTTTTTTTCTTACATTTCATATCAGTTTAACTTATTTTATTTCAGCTAGTTGCCAATGCAACATTTCTAAAATAGCTAAAACTAAAACTGAAATAAAAAAATATAAAATTAAATATATAGAATGAAATAAAAGATATAAAAATTAATTAAAATACATTATATTTTCAAAAAAGAACAAAAACTAATGAAAACGACAAACTTTTTTTTTTGTAAAACTTTACAATTGAAATGAAAACAGAAAATGTAAAATTAAAACTAATTAAAAGTATTAATAAAATCTGATACTTAAAAAAACTTACTATTATAGTATTTATTAATATTTTAATCAGCTTTTATTTTTATATTTTAGGTTTTCATGTTAATTTTATTTTTAGTAATTTTGTTAGTAAATATTTTTCTAAAGCTTTATTGTAGTTTAATTTTAGTTTTAATATTTTTTGTTCTTTAACATAAACTTATTTTATTTCAGTTAGTTGCCAAGGCAGCATTTCTAATTTTTGATTAAGTTTTTTGTCAAAAATGTATTATTTATTTATTTCAGCTTTATTTAAATTAACATTTTTAAAAATAGTTTTAGTTTTAGTTAAGAATAGCACTGTTTTGAGCCATAAATTCATTACATGCAGTAAAGTTTCAGTGATGATTAATAATGTGTCCGTCCTGATCAGGTCGTGTGAGACGCTTCAGCATGTCTTCGATTGTGTAATAGATCAGAACATGAGCTGCGTGTTCCATGTTGCCATGGCGTCCACGACGACCGGCTCATGTGTCAGTGCAGTATTACAGAAGCACACGACATCACTGTTCAAACAGCGACATTCACTTCATGTGTGTTTGCCCACCGCCACCGTGCTTGTGTATTGCTATACGCTTGATAAGGTTTTCTGTGGTTTCTAGGGTGCTCTAGCTGGTTGCTAGGCACTAGGTACAGTAGTTGCTAGGGTGGTTTGATATTTACACTACTATTCAAAAGTTTGTGGTCAGTAAGATTTTATAATGTTTTTGAAAGGGACTCTTTTTTTTCTCACCAAAGCTGCATTTATTTGATTAAAAATAAAATAAAAACTGTAAAATTATGAAATATTATTACAATTTAATATAACTGTTTTCTATGTGAATATATAGTAAAATGTAATTTATTTCTATGATGCGCAGCTGAATTTTCAGCATCATTACTCCAGTCTTCAGTGTCACATGATCTTCAGAAATCATTCTAATATGCTGATTAAGAAACATTTCAGATTATTATCAGTGTTGAAAACAGTTGTGCTGCCCAATATTTTTCAGGATTCAGATTTTTTAATAGAAATCTTTTATGACATTATAAATGTCTTTACTGTCACTTTTGATCAATTTAATGGGTCCTTGCTAAATAAAAGCATTAATAAAAAAAAAAAAAAACTTTTGAATGTTAATGAGCAACAGTAATAGTGATACTTAAACGCTGCTAACTAGGAGACTGAGGCATCTGAATTGATTAAATGGACAGCAAACCCTCTTCAGTGCATTAAGCATTTTTATTATTCGTTTGTGCTGTTTGCTCATGTAAACAGAGTAATTATCATTATTTCTGATATCAGATGGACTCTGACTTCACAACAATCACTCACAAAACCACTCACTTCATATTGAATCTCAAACAGACTGTCTAAGAGCAGCAGGAGTTGGTGTGATTGTAGTTTTGTCTGCAGGATTCAGAGTAATCAAACAAACGTCTTTGTGTCTTTGAGTTCTGTCATGTCGCATGTGGCTCATCATCTGCCACAGGCTGCGGTCCTGAGCGCTGCTTTACATAAGGCTTACGTAACGAACGTAACGAACGGAGCACAGGGGATGCTCTTCCAGCTGTTGAGATCAGAGAACATGCATCAGATAAGCTGATTATGAAGCGCAGCAGAAACGCGCGGAGAAGCTCACTATAGTCGCTGGTTTCTCATGAGATAATGGAGTCCTCAGGTATGTTTCGTTTAATATGTGTTTAGTCTCAGATGTTTCTCCTAAAATAAAAATGAGTGAAGAGTTGTCCTGCAGTAAGAGTATAAAGCTGTGAAAGTGCTTTGAGTTGGATGAGATATTCTAAGAAGAAGGAGTCTTGGGCAAATGTCTCTATTTGCTCTCCATTTAATCTCAATATATTTTTAGGAGAAACACTTCATATATTAAGTAACTCTCATTTTTATTTTATTTAATTTTTTTATTTAATTTATTTATTTTCCTGTGGGTTTGAATCGATACTAATAATCAGACTTAGAAGAAAAGTGTGTAGCTCAGCAGCTGGTCTTTCATTGCTATTATATACTATATTTTGATATTTAATATTGTTTTAAATTATTTAATATTTTCAGTTTTCATTTTAGTTTGTTTTATGTGATTTTTTTTTACTTTTTCATTTTTTTAGTAATTCTTTTTTCATTCAAAAAGTTTTTTATC
>NW_015549681.1:222267-224366 GCF_001515605.1 Sinocyclocheilus anshuiensis | reverse complement strand
ATATATATATATATATATATATATATATATATATGAAATATTAACAGTGCTTTAGGGGTTGCTAGGGTTTTCTGTTTGGTTGCTAGGGCATAACTAGGTGGTTTCTGTGGTATTCTGGGTGGTTGCTAGGGCATCACTATGCAGTTGTTAGGGTGTTGCTAGGGTGTTTTGGGTTGTTGCCAGTGCTTTAGGGGGTTGTTGGGGCATGAATAAGTGGTTTCTATGGTCTTCTGGGTAGTTGAAGGTGTTGCTAGGGTGTTTTGTAAGGGGGTTGCTAGGATTTTCTGTTTGGTTGCTACTTGCTAGGGTGTTTCTATGGGATTTGAAAACTGTCAGGAGACTTCATGGCATTTTCAGGTAGTGTTTATTCAAGTAAAAGCTTTGTTTTAGACATTTCTCCTCAAACAAATCTGAGCAAAGTTCGAGATATTGTTGAGATTTCTCTGAAACTCCAGAGGAGACACATATGAGAAGTAAGATACTTTGTCTTCATTTGCTTTGCATTTCATTTATTTCCTTCACATTTCTTGGAGAAACAGTTGAGATATCAATAAGATCTGATTTCATACGGGTGTATTTGTTTCCTCTCATTTTGACTTTATATTTAAACTCAATCTGATGTTGTATGGCAGTGATTCGGTCCATCTGTACGTCGGTTGTGAGATCTTAGCGTAACGGGGTCCTTGATGTCATCAGATGGCGAATAAAAATTGTTAAGATGCAGGTCCCGTTGCCATGGTTACCCGAGCGGTAACGGTGTTGTTTGTATCAGCCGTGTGCTGAAGGCGGCAGGTCTGTCACTGAAGATGAGTGGACTGAATTAGTACAGTGACGCGTGAAATGCCTTTTCTGCCGTTCAGAAAAACGAGAGCAACACTGACCGGATTGAAAATATAATTTCTCAGATCAGATGGCTAAGCTGAGTTGTGCCAGTTTTTCAGGCGATGATGATTAGATGGGACAGGACAGCAGGTACCTCTGAGCACGCGCAGACGCTGGAAATCTGGAAGTTCAAACTGGGACTGACTGAGAGAAAAGGTCTGTCCTTTGGCATATATATATATATACACTGTAAAATCTACAGGAATTTACTGTGTTTGTGCACAGGAAATTACTGTAATTGCAGGAATGTAATAAGTACTGTGAATGTCACAGTAACCAGCAATGTCTTGTAGAAAATCACAGTAACTTCCAGTGTATTGTAGAAAACACAATAACTAATTATGTACTGTAGAAAATCACAGTAATTACCAATGTATTGTAAAAAACACAACAAGCAATTATGTACTGTAGAAAATTACAGTAACCAACAATGTGCTGTAAAAAAATAATGGCTATTATTTATATCCAGCTTAGTTTTCACTAGAGAGCGGGCGCGACTATTTGTAACTTGAATGTGTTTGGCTTCTGGTGTCTTTCGCTTCCAGTTATTTTACCTGTACAAAAACAGCCCATTATACTGCTTCATACAAACTTTTAATTATTATCATATTATTTTAACTTCAGTATCAGAATCATAAATTCACCCCCCCAGAACGTGATTTCACCGTACTGCCATACACTAGGGTTTTCTGAAACCCAGCCACTGGGATAGAGAAGGAAAACATAGTAGCCTACACTGGCAGCTGGGTTTCCAGCTAATGATTGCATTTAATTTGACCTCACTGTAATTCAATTACATTTTAGGTTTGGATAGAGAATACAGGAAGCAAATGTAGTCTTTAATAAAAATAAAAATAAAAAAATGACCAGAAGGTCATCAAGATTTTATTATTTTCAACACATCTAGCAATAAGTGAAGAATGATAAATGAAGCTTGTTATAATGATGAGCAGTTAACTGTGACTGTTGATAAATGAATATTTATATTTAAATCGTGCAACATGCATTATTTATTTCATATTCATTTGTATTTTTTATTTGGGCTGAACCAATATAACTAAACAGCAATGTAACCTGTCGGTACCGATAGTCTAGTGGTTAGCGCACTGACATATAGTGCAACTGTGTCTCTGGCGACCCGTGTTCAATTCCTGGCTTAAGGTCCTTTGCCGATCACATTCCCCACCAATCACTACACTGTCCTGTGTAATAAGCGG
>NW_015549681.1:220616-220868 GCF_001515605.1 Sinocyclocheilus anshuiensis | reverse complement strand
AGCTGCTTTTAACTTCTGCTGATTGACTGCTTCTCTCAAAGAGCATATCCCAACACCCCGTTTTGCTGGCGCCTGAACACACCCTCCTCTCCATCACAACAAATGGCCAAGCAAAGCGCACGACACTGACAAGGTACACGATACAGTACAAGACCAAACGCGATTTCAGCACGTCTCCTAAACAAAACATTCCCCACCAATCGCTACACTGTCCTGTGTAATAAGCAAAAAAAGGCAAAAAAAAAAAGGTTG
>NW_015549681.1:206993-220135 GCF_001515605.1 Sinocyclocheilus anshuiensis | reverse complement strand
TTCTACAGTAAGTTACTTGTCACTAGCTGCCAGTTAATTACTGTAGTTCTTTTCTACAGTAAGTTACTTGTCACTTGCTGCCAGTTAATTACTGTGAATTTCACAGTCAGTTTCTTACAGTGTATATATAAAATATATGTTTGCTCTTAAATGGCTCTAAAGGTTCAAAATGTTTAATTTAAAATGGGTGGTTGCTAGGGCATCACTATGCAGTTGTTAGGGTGTTTTTGCCAGTGCTTTGTTAAGGGGTTGCTATGGTGTCTGTTTGGTTGCTAGGGTGTTTTGGGTGGTTGCTAGGGCATCACTATGCATTTTTAGGAAGTTTTTGCCAGTGCTTTGTTAAGGGGTTGCTATGGTTTTCTGTTAGGTTGCTAGGTTGTTGCTAGGGTGATCTGAGTGGTTGCTGGACATCACTAGGCGGTTGTTAGGGTGTTTTTGCCAGTGCTTTTTTAAGTGGTTGCTATGGTGTCTGTTTGGTTGTTAAGGTGGTTGCTAGGACATCACTATGCATTTTTTAGGGTGCTTTTGCCAGTGCTTTGTTAAGGGGTTGCTATGGTGTCTGTTTGGTTGCTAGGGTGTTTTGGGTGGTTGCTAGGGCATCACAATGCATTTTTAGGGTGTTTTGCCAGTGTTTTGTTAAGGGGTTGCTGTGGTTTTCTGTTTGGTTGCTAGGGCATCACTATGCAGTTGCTAGGGTTCATGCTACAGGACGAGTTGCAAACCTTCTCCTTCAGTGCCGTATCTGGGATTTTTCTGTTGGATTCGTGCATGATTTTGTCAAGCGCATGAGCGTGTGTGTCTGAGGTTGTAAACACTAGTTGCGTAAGAACAGGAGCTGAAGGCCGGAGCTTTATTTAGCATCTCCTCAGCCGCAGATCAGCGTCTCATCCAGAACGACTCACTGACATCAGAACATAAACACAGGCAGTGATACGGCCGATTCCCGCTGAATCCCCGAGACAGCTGATGAAGTTGTAATGTTCTCATCTCAGAGAAGAGAGAAGAAGCTTTAGCTGCTGTTCTTCACACATGCAGCATCCCTGATGTTATTGCTCAGATGTAGCTCAGGAGACTCAGTTATGGGTCATTTAAGGATCAACTTTGCCTCCTGAACTTCCTTTGGAGAACAAAGCTATAAAATGAATGTGAAGCAGCTCAGATCATTTGAGAATGGATGAATTAGTTGAGAAATCTGAGATAATATCGAGATCTGTGACTTTTGATTGCAGACTTTGGTATCTTAGCAAATCTGAGCACAGTTTCAGACATTGTCAATACATTTTCTCAATGCAGAGGGCCATCAAATGAAGTGCCCAATATTTTTTTTTTAAATGTTGCAGTGTTATTTTAGTATTATTTATATTCTATTATAGTATTTATTAACATTTTGAATGAGCTTTTATTTGATATTTTTTACATTTTACTGCATTGATATTATTTGTATACACTTACAGTATTTATTAATATTTTGATATTTAATATAGTTTTAAATTGTATTTAATATTATTTTATATTTTAAGTTTATTTTAGCCATTTTAGCATGTGCTTTTGTCATTTTTACTTTTTTTTTTTAGCTTTATTTTTCTTTCAGTTTTAGTAATTCACCTTAATCTTATTTATTTCAGTTAGCTGCCAAGGTAGCATTAAGCTATTCATCTAATATTTATATTTGATTTTATTTCAATGAACAAAAACGATTTGTAATAATTGTAGTTAACATTAGCAACACTGATATCATGTTTTTTGTTGATTTACTGTGGTAATGTACCTTGGCAAATATGATGATATATGGATTTGGTAATCATTCAATATCATATATAGTGTATTATGCTTTTACTATCCAATACCATCACTGTTCTGTGATATGTGAGAGTCTTATGTAGTTTTTAACTTTCCACCATCTCATGTTTTGCTCTGCAAATGTCATGAGTGTTTAGAGACACATTCAACATGATTAATCATTGTGAAACTGCTATTAGATACAGTGGAGTTTCAGCTTTGTTCAGTGGTTGTTTGACTCTGATCAGAAGGCTTTTGTTGTGTGATTAAATGTTTTATTTGGCTGGTCTAGACTTGCTGTGCTTTAAAGTGCTCTTGATTTACTGGTGTGTGAAGCTCAAATAAGGACATGCTCGTTTCTCAACGCTGTATTTAACCGCTCAGACTCTCGTTTTTTACTCTGATTTCTCTATAACTCAGCTCGGGCTGTTCATGTTGTCATGAAGGATTGAAGCAGGTTGACTCTAGTTTTAAGGTTGATTAGGGTTGTTGATTAATCTGTCAGACTCAACATTAGTGAAGCGAGGTGACCGCGCACAATCTCTGAAGTAAAGCTGACCTGTTCAAACATACGTTTACAGATATATTTGCAGTGCTTCAGTAAAGCAATACTTAAAATAATGCACAAATGTGTTTATACATTGAATTCTAATGCTGTTGATCATTTTATTATATTAGGAGTGCTTTCTTACCTAAATGACATGCAATGGACCATTATGTGATCAAACACTTTTACCATCAGAAGGTTGTGTGTTCACTGTCCTGACCTTAATCTCAGCACATTCCAGCACAGTCTGACGGTGACCAGAGATTATTATTACACTGCCGGAACTTTCCGGTCTGGTTAGTTTCCCACTTCCAAAAACACGGAGTTTACCGTGCTGAAATGTGTGTCTGGCGTATGTTTTAATTTATTCATTAGATCATCATATTCACATCAGGAATTTCCCATTTAGACATGAAATCTATCTGTCTGTCTGTCGTTTGTTTGTTCGTACGTTCTATTATTCATTCTGTTCATTCTATCATTCTGCCTGACTATCTATCGTTTGTTCATTCTTTTGTTCGTTTGTTTGTTTATTCGTTCATTCGTTTGTTCATTCTGTTATTCATTCTGTCTGTCTGTCTGTCTATCTGTTGTTCATTTGTTTGTTTGTTTGTTTATTTGTTCATTCATTTATTCTATCTATCTGTCTTGTCTGTCTGTTGTTCGTTTGTTTGTTCGTTTGGACGTTCTGTTATTCATTTTGTTGTTCATTCTATCATTCTGCCTGACTATCTGTTTTTGTTCGTTCTTTTGTTTATTTGTTTATTTGTTCATTAATTTATTCTATCTATCTATCTATCTATCTATCTATCTATCTATCTATCTATCTATCTATCTGTCTGTCTGTCTGTCTGTCTGTCTGTCTGTCTGTCTGTCTGTCTGTCTGTCTGTCTGTCTGTCTGTCTGTCTGTCTGTCTGTCTGTCTGTCTGTCTGTCTGTCTGTCTGTCTGTCTGTCTGTCTGTCTGTCTGTCTGTCTGTCTGTCTGTCTGTCTGTCTATATAATTTGTTTGTTTGTTTGTTCATTCATTTGTTCATTCATTCGTTCTATTATTCTTGTTCTTTATCATTCTGATATCATTCTATCATTGAATATCTTTGTGTGTCTTAAGCCAGAGGCTGTGAGTCCTTGAGACATTGTGAGTCGTTTCTGGTCGTGTTTCCTGTCTGTCTGTCGTTCTGTGCCCTCGTCCTTGGCACTTGGGCTTTTCCTAGTCTTATCCACCGGTGGGCAGAAGCCAGCCGTAATCTCTGCGTCTGATTGGCCGCCGCTCGCCTCCAGGTGACCAGAGAGATTGTGGAGTTTGTCAGGGCAGCAGATTAGTTCCTGCTGTCAATCCGATTGAGCGCCACTGATCCGACTGCAAATAGAAACGAGCGACGCAAAGCACAGCATCAGTCCAGCCGCAGGGACTCCTGTGACATCAGAGGTCTGTATTTATGACTTTTATACCTTCATACATGGTCATACATAAACTCTATCAGCACCTCTTAGATTAAGAACGGGCTCATAACTTCAGCAGTTAGGTTTCTCAGTCTTTCTAGATTGTTCCTCAGGTGCGTTTAAGATGCTGTGTTGCATTTCAAGGCAGTTTGAGGATGTTTGTGCACAAACTTTTAGCACTTTTATGCGCTGAAGACATTAGTTTGACATTCACTCGCTTCATTATCTCGTCTCTGTAGCCTCGAGGCTCACATCAGTCATTATATGTTCATAAAGCGTCTCTTTAATTGATCGCCTCCAGCGCCGGGATGAAATCTGTCAGGTTCTCCAGAGAACCGAACCAAACCATCTGTCTCCATCAGAAAACTGCAGTCCTGGAAAACGGTGAGAATGTGATTATTCAAGGTCTGCTTTCCTGTTTTGAAGTATGAATTAACTAGTATGGTTTCTGAACTGAATGTTGACTGATGACAGACTGAAATGACTCATGTTCTCTTGTTAAATTCAGCTGGTTTTCAGGCGGTTTTGGTGACTGTGTGTTAATACAGAGCCAGGTTCCCTCAGGCTCTCGTGATGGACTGACTTTAATGCGTTCTGACAGTTTGTGGCCTGACCTGCAGCCGGCTCCGCTGTTTTTTTCCTGATGTTTCAGGGTTGAACTGATTCTAGTGCAGCAGTGCTGTTGCTGAGGCAGAAATCACTCGTCTTTAGTGATTTACAGTAGCTGCATCTACTGTGACTTTTGGTTTTTAGATAATTATCATGGTGTCAGAACTTTCATTTATGTCAGATTTACATTCATTTAGATGTTTTAATCCAAATCAGTTCATCATATGGAAACAGTTAGCATTAAACTGCAAAAATCATGTATAATCAATTCATATTTTTTTAATAATTAGTGTTATAATTATATATATAAAACATTTTAGTTTTCGTTTTTCTTTTGTTTTAAAAATCTTTACATTTATAATTTTCTAGCACCTATTTTTTGCAATTTAAAAGAAAGTTAAACTGCAATTTATATTAAATTTTTGTTTTGTTTTCCTGAATTATAGCATCATAATAATTATTAGAGTTTTTGTTTTATTAAAAATATTGCATATATATATATATATATATATATATATATATATATATATATGATTAGTATATGTCTATTTTTTTCTTGATTGAAGCATTTAAAAAAATATTGTTTTTGGCATTACATTGCATTGCATGAAAACAAGATCACATTTTATTTAAAAATTAGAAGTAATAAGACTTACCCAAATACTGTAATGATGATGCACAATATCATATCTATAATATGTTACTATAATTGTTTTGGTTTTATGGACGTCTCATCATGTCTGCATAATATGCTGTTCAGAATATCATTTGAATGATAAATACATTTCATAGATTCAGTAAGGCCACGTGTGCATGTCTAATATGTGCTTGTAAACTTGTATTTAAATCAAGGCGATCCTTTAGTTTTTCTGAATTGAAAGTGAGAATTGAATGTTATTCTACAAGTCTATACAGTACTTCATGCTTTCAGATCATGCACGATACAGCCAGTTCATTTGTAGACCTGTAAAGATCATAAAATGAAATATGGCAATCATACCTGCTCTGTAAGTATTGGCATCTATTGAAGTATTCTAGTAAGTATTACCTTCACTCAAGTCTTCTCAAAGTGTGTCTTGTTTACAACCGTATGAAGTAACCAGCAATTATAGCTGCATTGAAATCATCATTTACACAGATGTACGTAAAGCGTCGTGAGCAGTTGGGTGTGAATCTCCAACAGTCTGTTGGCCTTCTCCCACAATGCTCATGGTGAGATCCAGTCTGTCACTGGACCAAATTAGACCATAGATTCCTGTTTTATTCTTCACATTGCAGTTTGAAACAAACATCCGGACACATTTTAGTGAGGTTTTCTTGGCATCTGGCAACAGTCTGTGCTTCTGCATCTCATATTGATTAGTCATTCGAGGGAAGATTTTCATTGAGTTGTTGAGATTTTCTCTCAGCTCTGAATACATACAACCGTCATGTGCTGGATGAGAAGTGTGTGGTTTTTGTGAAGTGGTCCCGTATTTTTTACCATGTGTAAATCTGTGTTTATTGTGGCTTGCTGTGTGTGTGTGTGATGTTATTAGCGCTGACAGTGTGAATGTGAGATTCTGCCGCATTCATTCGAGACCCTCGGCACCAGTGTTTGCATGATTCATCTAATGAGCTTAGACATGTTGTTGTATGTTAAAAACAAAATCTCCTTGTTTCTTTGTTTCTACTGCGTGTGTGATCCAGTATTCGGGGATTCAGGGTTCTTCTTGTCCTTTGTCAGTTCTGTTCTCACACCATCCTCTGTCACTGCTGATTGCAGAAGATTCATTCACGATGTATTAAAATAACTATACAAAATTCTAATATTTTCCATGGTAATCATAATTCTTTTGAAGGCAGTTTCCGCCACGGAATTAAAAAATTAAATAAAAAAAGGTTAGGGTGACCTTTTTCTCAGAATTCTGAGTTTATATCTCCCAGTGCAGATCTGGTTCCTCAGAATTGAGTTTATATCTCGCAATTTTGACTTTTTTTCTTTGAATTGTGAGTTTATATCTCAGAATTGCGAGAATAAAGACAGGATTTTGAGAAAAAATGTCGCAGTTAACTTTTTATTTTTATATAAAGCACAAACAAGTTTCCATATAGTTCCCTTCAAAATGACACATTAAGACTAGAAATTACAGAAAAAAAAAGTATGCAAAATGACAGAAATATTCTGAAGCCTTTTACACTGTTTGAAGGAGATTGATATAAATTTACTATGATTTTATGGTTTTAACTATGTCATTTTGAAGGTAAATTTTCATAAGCATATTTTATATATATAGTACATATCATTCATTTTTCTTTATCCATAATATGTTATTTCGTTGTGATGCTCTGTTGTAACGTGGGTCTCGTCGAGTCAGACACGAGCCTGACGTTTCTCTTTCCATAAATCACAGCACCACAAACATGATTGCAAATGATTTGGGCTCTTTTGTTTCTGGCAAACACTGTTATCTGCTGTCTGCATTACATTCTGGGATTTGGATTTGTAAAACGACTCATGTCATATTTCCGGAGATAAAACCCTGCACTTTAACAGAAGGTCAGACACATCCAGAATAAGTTCTGTTTTGCACAGGCAAACACCTCCACATTTTCTCGTGAAGTGTAAAAATGTAGTAGCACTCTGTAGTTACCATGGTATCTTCTTGGCGAGGATGTTTTGCAGCGTTTTGTCCGTGTTTGGACGCTGGTTCTGAAGCATGTGTGAGAGGCAGAAGTGATTTTCTCAGCATGTTTCTCTGTATTTATGTCTCTCGCAGTCAGACGACAGCTGCACATGTCATGCGTTTCCTCGGCTCTCATTATCTGCTCCTCAAACACATGCGCCTCCACGAGAGACCGCCAACAATACTGCATCTGCTCCCAAAACACAAAGCTTTACAGAGGATATTGTTGATCTCACAAACTCGGTCAAGAACATGTCCAGGTCCCATTTAATAAGATCATATATTTTGCTTGGAAAAAATAAAACCTTTTTTAGATTGTTTGCATTGTGACAATTAAATACATTTTACCTGGAAAAAGTAATGATGTGTTATTTAAATAGTGAGTATTTATGCGTCTTAGCAGTAATTTATGTTAGTAATTTCAACATATGCTGCTTTTAATTAAATAGATTAAAGTAGAGACAAAAATATAGTATATAAATATATATATATTTCATGCAACATATCATTTTTAACTTATACACAAACATATATTGCTTAATTTATCAAATAAGCTTCATGTTCTTCATACAAAATATATATTTTTATTTAATTTCTTTTGATTGTGTGCTAAAACTATGACCTGGACATGTGTTGATGAGATTCATCTGCGTCCCAGGATGAAATTAAGACTTTTTACAGCGCTGCAGTGCTGCTCTAATTCCCCGTTATTAAATAGTCTCGCTCCTCTCGGGTGTAAAGCAGGTCAGGTCTCATTTGCGTTCTGTTATCTTGCCTTAATTCTGCGCCGGCACGTGCTGAGGAATGATTGACAGGTTTACTTGTCTGTAGCTCCGCCCCCTCCCCTTGAATTCAGTGACACAGAAACATGTGCAAGAAAAACGCAGTGTGAAATGACTGCAAGGCAGCACAGAGCTGCAGACTCCCGCCGTTTGTCCTTGAATTGTTATTCACACATTAACCAGTGTGTGTTCAGATTAACACACTCTTCATACTAGTTTTGCAGTGTGTGTGTGTTTATATTTTCTGTACACATACAGTGTTTACACTGTTTGGGTTAATGTATCCCACGATGCAATGCACTCAACTCGACCTTCAGCTTCCTGTGTGACAACTGAACTGGGAGTAATACAAAGCATGATTTTCCACATCTCTTTCTTGATTCTTTATTTAATCAGACTGCCATAAGACATTTTTATAGAAAATTGCATAAAAATGTGAAATGACCACATTTATTTCAATGAATCAGATGTGCAACTTAATGAGGACATGTGACAGCACCGTTGCATACTACTGTAGTATGTTGCATTCATTGCATGCTCATTTTTGCACTTGCTCACTGTTATTAGGTTTTTCTTTTATTGTTTTATTAACGACATTTATTAAGACATTTTTTTAAATAATCTGCATTTCTCTCTTCCTCTGTCATTTCAGACGCTGCTCTTAAGAAGACCTACATAACCGAGGTGAAGCATCATTTATTATCTGTATATCATTAATTTCGGTCATACAACTCCAGTGTTACTTAAAGCAGTCTTGAGAAGAGTTAAATGTTCAAGTGTTTGGAAAATGTTATTGATCAGAGGTTTCAGAAATTGAGATTTAAAGGAATAGTTCATGCAAAAATGAAAATTTGCTGAAAATTTACTCAGGCCATCCAAGATATAGTTGAGTTTGTCTCTTCATCAGATTTGGAGAAATGTAGCATTGCATCACTTGCTCAGCAATGGATGCTCTGCAGTGAATGGGTGCCGTCAGAATGAGAGTCCAAACAGCTGATAAAAACATCACAATAATCCACAAGTAATCCACAGCACTCCAGTCCATCAGTTAATGTCTTGAGAAGACAAAAGCTGAAACAAATCCATCATTAAAGTCCCCATGAAATCAAAATGAAAGTTTTTTGGCTTTTAGTATGAATATGTTATCCTTAAGGTTATCTAAGGCTGCTCGATATGTCCCGCCCCGTCTTCCTGTTTCAGTTGAAATTGTCTACACATAGAATAACGCTGCATGTTTCAAGGCACTTCAGTGGACCTTTAAGAGGTTTAAACTGTATAATAATGCTTCCTCCAGTGAAAAAGTAGTCTGGTCTGAATCAGGAGAGAAATCTGCACGGATCAAGCAGCGTTT
This sequence comes from Sinocyclocheilus anshuiensis, assembly GCF_001515605.1. NCBI lineage: Eukaryota > Metazoa > Chordata > Actinopteri > Cypriniformes > Cyprinidae > Sinocyclocheilus > Sinocyclocheilus anshuiensis. The sequence continues at coordinate 210,959 of NW_015549681.1, read as the reverse complement.
ACAACAGTCCAAAACAGCTCTAAACAAATATGTGGCTGGATTTTGATGTGAGAGACAACAGGAGATGGACTTTTTCACTGGAGGAAGCGTTATTATGGATTATGGACTCGTATTTTAGCCAGAAGGGATGGTTCAAAGTTAAAAACACCTTAATGATAGATTTATTACGCAGCTTTTGTCTTCTCCAGATGTTAACTGGTGGACTGGAGTGGTGTGGATTACTTGTGGATTATTGTGATGGTTTTATCAGCTGTTTGGACTCTCATTCTGACGGCACCCATTCACTGCAGAGCATCCATTGCTGAGACACTGATGCAATGCTGCATTTCTCCAAACCTGATGAAGAAACAAACTCATCTACATCTAGGATTGCCTGAGAGCGAGTACATTTTCGGCAAATTTTCGTAATGGGGAGAACTATGAACTGAAGTGTCAACTTTGTCTTAAATGTTTCTCCTAAAAATAGACAAAAATGAATCATACATTAATAGCATAGAGCAACAGAATGCATGTAGATACTGTAGCAGCTCAGATCACTTGGATGATCAAATCTCCATTTAAACTCTTTGCTGTCTATGAGAAATATGTAAATGAGATCTCGTTTGTGATTTTTCATCCTCTCAGATGCCATCTTCCTCGTGTCACTCCAGCTCTGGCCCTGAGAAGAAGATCGGTCACAGGCGGGTCGATGCATCCGGCGAAACCACCTACAAGAAGGTGCGTCTTCAGTCACACATCAGCTTCACGGTGTCTCGATCTCATTTCTCAATTTTGTCCATTTCAATCACAATTTCAGTCAATTTTTACTTCAGGCTGCTGATATATACAGTGTGGTCCAAAAGCGTCCATGTTGGACATCTGGGTTTTTTTTAATCCTGGAAATCATTCAGACAGCTTTAGGATTTTGAAAATGACTTTTTTTATCTTCATTGCATACTATATATACACATATATATGATATAACTTGATTTATGGACAGCTAATGAGACATTAAAATTGCTAGACTTAAAATTAACAATCATTATACACATTAGTTTCAGTAAATTAAAACATTACTGTGTATTGTTTATTGACAAAGTTGTTACTGTCACAAAGGGAACCTGAAATTTTAGTTATTAGTGGTGGTAATCCAAAAATACTCCAAATATTAGCCAATAAATTGGTTTATTATGAAGGAAACATTTTTTATATATATAAATTGTATATATATTTATATTAATTATATATATTTATTATATTATTTATTATAACATATATTTTATATATATTTTATATGAAAATGTTATAGATTTTTTTAAATTGCATGTTATGAAAATATTTAAAAAATATTATATATATTTTAAAAATAAATATTTATTAAAATATATTAAAAAATTTAATAAAGCAGAATAAGGCTTTATAAGTACTAATAAACAGCCAATATGCTAATAATATGCATGCTAACAAGCAACTAGTTAATAGTGAGAATTGGTCCTTAAAATGAAGTTTTGCCAAATATATTACATTTTTAAAAACATTTTATGTGTGGTCCTTTGTATCTGTCTTCATGCTGTTATGCAGTCACTGTATGTCAGGGATGCAGGGCGAGTTTAACTGCGGTCAGAGAGTCAGAAGTGTTCGTCTTGTGTGTCGACAGACGACCTCGTCCGCCCTGAAAGGAGCCATTCAGCTGGGGATCGGCTACACCGTGGGTAACCTGAGCTCCAAACCCGAGCGGGACGTCCTCATGCAAGACTTCTACGTGGTGGAGAGCATCTTCTTCCCCAGGTCTGTACAGTATGTGAGATTTCTGCTGCACCAGAGAGTGTTAAATCCATCTCTTCATATAGTCTCGCTGCTTCAGTTAGTGGTGTTTGCTAAGACAAGCATTGCTAATGTAACTACTAGTGCTTTGGTCTTCATTAAAATCAAGCACTTACACCAACAAATGCAGACTGTGTTCTATACAAACATATTTTTATAGCGGACTTGGGTGGCTTATTTATTAGCCAGCATTTTAGTGGAAAACTGTATCCCACAATACAATACACTTCAAATATATTTTACATATACACTGCCGTTCAAAAGTTTGGGATCAGTAAGATTTGGAAGTCTGCCTTCTGCTCATCATGGCTGCATTTATTTGATTAGAAATTCAGAAAAAACTGTAATATTGTGAAATATTATTGCAATTTAAAATAATGGTTTTCTATTTTAATATACTTTAAAGTATAATTTATTTCTGTGATGCAAAGCTGAATTTTCAGCATCATTACTCCAGTCTTCAGTGTCACATGATCCTTCAGAAATCATTCTAATATGCTGATTTATTATCAATGTTGAAAACAGTTGTGCTGCTTCATATTTTTTTGGAATCTGCGATCCTTTTTTCAGGATTCTTTGATGAATAAAACATTAAAAAGAACAGCATTTATTTAAAATAGAAATCTTTTGTAACAATATACACTAACGTTCATAAGTTTGGGGGTTTTGAAAGAAATTAATGCTTTTATTCAGCAAAGATGTGTTAAATTGATAAAAAGTGATAATAAAGTTTTACACTACCAGTCAAAAGTTTGGGATCAGTAAGACTTGTAATGTTTTTTAAAGAAGTCTCTTCTGCTCATCAAGGCTGCATTTATTTGACCAAAAATACAGAAAAAAACAGCAATCTTGCAAAATGTTATTACAATATAAAATAATGGTTTGTATTTTAATATCCTTTAAAATATAATTTATTTCTGTGATGCAAAGCTGAATTTCCATCATCATTACTCCAGTATAGTGCCACATGATCTTCAGAAATCATTCTAATATGCTGATTTAATATTAGAATTATCAACAGTTGTGCTGCCAAATATACTGGAGGAATGATGCTGAAAATACAGCTGCGCATCACAGGAATAAATTAGATTTTAATGTATATTAAAATAGAAAATCGTTATTTTACATCATAATAATATTTCACAATATTACATTTTTTTCGTGTATTTTTGATCAAATAAATACAGCCTTGATGAGCAGAAGAAACTCCTATAAAAAACATTAAAAATCGTTCTGATCCCAAACTTTTGACTGGTAGTGTACACTGTAAGAAAGCAGTGTTGATCATCAGTCAGTCAGATGATCCAGATTTGATGTATGTCTCTCTCTGTCTCTCAGTGAAGGCAGTAATCTGACGCCGGCGCATCACTATCCAGACTTCAGGTTTAAAACGTACGCTCCGGTGGCGTTCCGCTACTTCAGAGAGCTCTTCGGGATTCGACCGGACGACTATCTGGTGAGACACGGCACAAACGCCAGAGCCTTCAGACGCTGGCTCTCATTCACTAATAACTGTGTGTTATTTCCAGTGTTGTAACTGTTTACATGTAACGGCGCTACGTAATTTGATTACAAAATAAATGTAACTGTAATCCGTCACAGTCTCTGAGAAAAAAAATGAACGATTACAAAATTGTAAAATTATAAAAAATATTCTAAAAATATATATTACACTACCGTTCAAAGGTTTGTGGTTGGTAAGGTTTCTTCTGCAGCTCAACAAGGCTGCATTTATTTGATCAAAACTACAATATAAACAGTAATATTGTGAAATATTTTTACAGGTTAAAATAACTTTTATATCTGTTGAAATGTAATTTATTTCTGTGATCAAAGCTGAATTTTCAGCATCATTCCTCCAGTCTTCAGTGTCACATGATCTTCAGAAATCATTCTAATATGCTGATTTCGCTGTTCTTGAGGAACCAGTGAGGCTGAATGAGTGTGCGGTCAGTGATGTGGTTTATACAGGGCAGTGCTGAGGGTCATGGGAAGGTTAATGCATAATTATGATATGACAGCGTCTGGAGCTAAAATGAACCTGAAACATATTAGGTGTGTGTGTGGAAGCACATGGACGCTTTATAGGCCCACACACACACACACACACACACACACTACCTGAGACAGATGGTGATTACCACACTAATCACACTAATACTT
>NW_015549681.1:203045-204483 GCF_001515605.1 Sinocyclocheilus anshuiensis | reverse complement strand
CTATATAACCATATGACTATGAAATAATAATAATAATAATTATTATTATTATTATTATTGCTACTAAATGAATGTATAGAATTATTCATTATTATTGCTGATAAATAAAAATATACTTTTTTAAATAATAAAAACTAAATAAAAAATATTGCTATTTTAATATTTCAGTGTAAAATTAGAAAAAAAAGCAAGTACTTAAGAAAAATAAAACAATAATAATATTTTTTTTGTATTTTTTTTTTTTATATTGTTACTTATTTTAGCCACACTGTGATTTAGATTCTATTTGGATTGATCATGCAGCCCTCGTTGGGTTAGTGCAGATATAAACCGCAGGGTTGCTGTGTGTGTGCAGGTGTTGGAGAGTTTTAAGATCATGGACTACAGTCTGCTGCTGGGGGTTCATAATCTGGATCAGGCGGAGCGCGAGCAGCAGATGGGATTCCAGATTTTCAAATAGTTGTATCTCAGCCAAATATTGTCCTATCATAACAAACCATATATCAATGGAAAGATTATTTATTCAGCTTGACTCAGATGATGCATAAATCTCAATTTAGAAAAATTGACACTTAAGACTGGTTTTGTGCTCCAGGGTCACATATAATACTGTTTTGGTCTGTTTGCTATTTGCAATGGTGGTGACTATTTATTATTTTTCATAGTGTGATATTGATGAGTTCTATTAAAACCAGTTTATGGTCAGTTTGACCTGCAATCATAATAATCATTAATTATAACAGCAGTATACAAAAACATTTGTACAGTATGTATGTCCAATTGTCCATATTTTTTGATCCTTAGATAATAATGAGATTTTTGATCACTAAACTAGAAAATGATCACGTAGCACTGATTTCAAAAAAAATTTCAGCGCTCTACTGCATGCATAGACAGCCAGGTTTTCTGACTCTTTAGATGACTGATCTGTGCTGTTCGTCCCACAGAACCTGAACCAGAATCCCCGCACGCTGCTGCCCAAGTTCTTCGGCTTGTACTGCGTTCAGTCCGGCGGGAAGAACATCCGTATCGTGGTGATGAATAACGTCCTGCCGCGCATCGTTCGCATGCATCTCAAGTTCGACCTGAAGGGCTCCACGTGCAAGCGCCGCGCATCCAAGAAAGAGCGCGAGAAGTCCAAGCCCACCTTTAAAGACCTGGACTTCATGCAGGACGTTCAGGACGGCCTCCTGCTGGACGTGGACACGTATAACGCGCTGGTGAAGACGCTCCAGAGAGACTGTCTGGTGAGTGTGGACGGCTTCGGGTTAGAGCTGCTCGGTCTGGGGAAAACAATCGAATTGCCATTTTTCTGATTAAAAAAATTGTGACTGTGATTTAAAATGTGATTAAAAACAAAAACTCCAGGTTTGCTTGTTTGTAGGGCTACACAATTTGGCCAAAATTTTGTAATTATATAATAATAATAATAATAATA
>NW_015549681.1:198944-202795 GCF_001515605.1 Sinocyclocheilus anshuiensis | reverse complement strand
AGGAATGCCTCCCATCCTGCAGAGAGAGCAGAGAATCAGCGTGTGCTGCGGCATCGAATCAAACTCGTGATGTTAAATCAGAGGCACGCACGTGTCTTCGGTGTCTATGGAGCCTCCGCACGCCGCTCCTCCCTGAATGGACTCCATGGCGGTGGAGTAAAGCGCTCGCTGCGCGGCCGGTCTCTTCTCATCGCTGCTGCTCTGAGATCCCTCCATCTGCTGCTCGCGCTCCGCCTGATCCAGATTATGAACCCCCAGCAGCAGACTGTAGTCCATGATCTTAAAACTCTCCAACACCTGCACACACACAGCAACCCTGCGGTTTATATCTGCACTAACCCAACGAGGGCTGCATGATCAATCCAAATAGAATCTAAATCACAGTGTGGCTAAAATAAGTAACAATATAAAAAAAAAAAATACAAAAAAAATATTATTATTGTTTTATTTTTCTTAAGTACTTGCTTTTTTTTCTAATTTTACACTGAAATATTAAAATAGCAATATTTTTTATTTAGTTTTTATTATTTAAAAAAGTATATTTTTATTTATCAGCAATAATAATGAATAATTCTATACATTCATTTAGTAGCAATAATAATAATAATAATTATTATTATTATTATTGCTACTAAATGAATGTATAGAATTATTCATTATTATTGCTGATAAATAAAAATATACTTTTTTAAATAATAAAAACTAAATAAAAAATATTGCTATTTTAATATTTCAGTGTAAAATTAGAAAAAAAAGCAAGTACTTAAGAAAAATAAAACAATAATAATATTTTTTTTGTATTTTTTTTTTTTATATTGTTACTTATTTTAGCCACACTGTGATTTAGATTCTATTTGGATTGATCATGCAGCCCTCGTTGGGTTAGTGCAGATATAAACCGCAGGGTTGCTGTGTGTGTGCAGGTGTTGGAGAGTTTTAAGATCATGGACTACAGTCTGCTGCTGGGGGTTCATAATCTGGATCAGGCGGAGCGCGAGCAGCAGATGGAGGGATCTCAGAGCAGCAGCGATGAGAAGAGACCGGCCGCGCAGCGAGCGCTTTACTCCACCGCCATGGAGTCCATTCAGGGAGGAGCGGCGTGCGGAGGCTCCATAGACACCGAAGACACGTGCGTGCCTCTGATTTAACATCACGAGTTTGATTCGATGCCGCAGCACACGCTGATTCTCTGCTCTCTCTGCAGGATGGGAGGCATTCCTGCTGTCAACGGCAAAGGAGAGAGACTCCTGCTCTTCATCGGCATCATAGACATCCTGCAGTCCTACAGGTCACACACTTATGATTATCAAATCTGAATTTATTTATTAGGATTAACCCCTTGAGATTTAACATCTCGTTTTTCGAGCGGGTCCCAAAATACAACGTATCACATTCACAACATCAATCAAATCAGTTCATTCATAAAGCACATTTCAGATCCGCTCTCTTCTCTAAATCCCTCCACCCAAAAAATACTTTATTTTAATGCCCACATTTATTTATTTGTTTGTTTATTTTCAGGAGGGATTTAAGTGATTGTCTTACGAATATCAAACCTGCTTACATTTCAAGTAAAATTTAAATTTTAGGTATATTAATCTTATATATTGTATCATATTTAGGAGCTTTATGTACGATTTAGATTTAACAGTTTTATATATATATATTGATATCTAAAAAATATTATTTAAAATAATTATTAAACTATAACAGTTGTTTGTTTATTTATTGATTTGTTTGTTAGCAAACAAATAAAGCATTGGGGCAATATTTGGTTTAAGCTAAGTAGGTCTTTTTAAATTGTGTTTTATGGTGCAGGTGCTCTATATTGTTGTTAAAATAATTATTAAATATAAATGTATAAAATAACTGCCTGCCTTTTAAGACTCTGAATTATTTACTTTATTTATTTTTATTTGATTTATGTATTTATTTATTGGCAAAGTTGTGATATTTTGAAATGTGTTTAATATTACAAACGGCGCTTGTGCCTTGACGTTATTAAAAATTATTTTATTTAATTTTAAATTATTATTGCGCTGTACATTCATAATGTTTTTGAAACTGTCAAGCTTTTAAAAGACTCTTAATTAGGTAAATCTGACCATTTATTTATATATTGGTTAAGTGGCAAAAATGTGACAAAATTTGTTTTTAAGCAAAATTGGCATTTTTATAATTGTTTTATATTGCATATTCACATTTCTATTGCATATAAGACTCTGAATTAAGGAAATAATTAAATTCTGTATGTATGTATTTGTTTATTTATTTTGTTTAATTTAATTTAATTTAGTTCTAAATTAAACAGATAAAAAAAGAAATATTACTATTGTAATATGTCACTGCAAAATAGAAAAATTTGAGTATTTAAAAAAATTAAACAAAATGTTTTTATTATTATTATTTTTTATTTATTTATTCATCTAATAGCGATTGTGAATTTTATTTTATTTTATTGTATTTTATTTTATATTTTATTTTATTTTATTTTATTTTATTTTATGCTGCTCGTTCGTTCTCCATTAGTGTGTGTTTGTGCTCTTTTGCTGAGCCTCAGTTAGAGAATCTCATACAGAGCGGCTGTGATGAGCCGCATGGCTTTATAATCTTCACTAGCATTTGGGGTTGTTTTATGCTCTTATGTAACATTTTTTAGAAGACTGCATTAAGTCACAAAAATAAATCCAAAGCTCTCCATCAGGACACTCAGTGCTTCTGTGAGTCTGTGAAGTGAAGCTGATGTTGGTGTTTTTCTGCAGACTCATAAAGAAGCTGGAACACACATGGAAGGCTCTGGTGCATGACGGGGTGAGAAACTCATGCAAACACATCTTCATCTTCACCATCATAATGTGTCATAATCCTCCTGCCTGCCATCTCAGAGCTTTAATACACATCACTTCTGATACTGTACATCTACAGTATAAATAGACTCTCGGTCCCCAGTAAAAATACTTCATTTTAATTCCATACGAATCTCAAACCTGCTTAAGAGTTAGATTTAACATTTAAATTAAATTTTACATTTAGGTGCGTATTTATCTTATGTCTTAAAAGGTTATATTATATCATATTTAAGAGCTATATGTAAGATTATTGGAAGTAAATGGAAGTTATTTATAGTTAGATATATAAGATTGGCAATATTTGTTTTAACATAATTGGGCATAACATTATTTGAAAGTTGTGTTTTGTGGTGCAGGTGCCCTGTAGTTGGTATTGTTGTTAAAATAATTATTAAACTATAAATAAAATGTGTAATTTATTAATATCAAAAAAACTGTCTACCTTTTAAGATTCTTAATTAAGTAAACCAGGCCATTTATTTTATTTTATTTTATTTTATTTTTTATTGCCAAAATCGTGGCAGTATTTTGAATTGTGTTTTATATCACATATGTTGCTTGTGCCTTATAGCTGTTATTAAAAATTATTTATTTAATTTAAAATAATTAAGCTATATATTCATTAAAAATAATAATAAAACTGTCCTTTTAAGACTCTTAATTAGATAAATCAGGACATTTATTTTATTTTATTTATTTTATTTTTATTTTTATTTTATTTTGGGCCCTTTAAAAATTGTGTTATAGATTGCATATGATGCAGGTGCTCTGTAGTTTTGGGGTGAAATCTTGTCATTAATACACATCTTCTCTGATACCTGCACATCTGTATAAACACAAACTGTGAGGCGCAGACAGTTGACTTAATTTGTGAAAGGTGAATACTGAATGTGGTCCTGATCATTTCACCCTGTGGCCTCCTTTGTTAATGCATGAGAGGTGTGTGTGTGTGTGTGTGTGTGTGTGTGTGTGTGTGTGTGTGTGTGTGTGTGTGTGTGTGTG
>NW_015549681.1:182471-189263 GCF_001515605.1 Sinocyclocheilus anshuiensis | reverse complement strand
TGTGTGTGTGTGTGTGTGTGTGTGTGTGTGTGTGTGTGTGTGTGTGTGTGTGTGTAGTGGAGATTCACTGAGACAGTGGACAGACTTTGATAAGGATCGCTTGTGTTTGGTTTCTCTGTAGATAGTGTGAGTGTAAGTCTGAGAGACCGTCTCTTTCCATTCACTCTCCAACTTCTGTTTCTTTCTACTTCATTTCCAGTCGGTCATTTTCTCCCCAAATACTTACTATCACATACTGCTTCCTGTAAGACACACTGGATTCTTCCTGTGTGTTTGACGGATCAGATTTTATGTTTATTAGGCACATTTGTACACTTGAAAGTATATTTGTGTAAATCAAATTGGCTACTGCAATTTCTATAAAGGTGAATTTCATAGAAACGGGTCCCAATCATATTTCACCTTAAAATAAAAACATCATTATACAAACAGAAAATTAAGTCTTATTTTAGACAGCATTTTCATGATTATTGAGGATAATTAGAATAATTAATTTTCTCCTAAATTCCAATTATCATACTGGAAAAAAAAATAATCTCGCATATGGATGTTTTACTTATCATTCTCATTATTCTCAGTGATGATTCTTAATAGATTCTCATTATTGTAATACAAAATTTGTACGGTACTGGTAAAAAATGTATAATGTGCTTAATTGTCATGAAAACATATCAGAAGTCAAAAAATCTAAACTTTGACTTCATTTTATTTAAGCAAAATATGCTAAATATAATAATGTGTCTCTGCAGCGGCGATTTGAATGATAATTTGCTCCTCAGTAATGACATTGAGAAGCTTTAATATACATTGAACTAAATATAAATAGTTCAAAGAAGAGATGTGTTATTATTTAGACGCATTTTGCCTGATCAGGATAATAATATCTCTCCTCTGTGTCTGTTCTGTCTCTCAGGACACTGTTTCTGTCCACCGGCCGAACTTCTACGCTGACCGCTTCTTCCGGTTCATGAGCAGCACTGTGTTCAGGAAAAGCAGCTGTGAGAGACCAACAGAACTACTGTAGTGATGAAAAGGAGACACTTCCTCTAACCTGTCAGTCTGATTCTGTTCCTCTGCTCTCTCCAGCGCTGAAGGCTTCTCCGGCTAAGAAGGGCCGTGTGGCGCTGACCGTGTCCAAATTCAGCGGCCCCGGAGCGGCCTGCTCGGCCAGTCAGTTTACCTCAGAGAGAGACCAGAACATCTATGATCTGAGAGGAGCGCGCAGCTTCCCCGTGCTGGAAAACCATGGTGATTTGCTTACTTTCTTCTTTCTTTTTTATGTGCATGCTTTTGATCAGCATAGAAGCCTATGGAAGCCCATTTCCGCCACTGAATAAAAATGAAAAAAGGTTATTGCAACTTTTTATGTCACAATTCGGACTTTTTTTCACAGAATTGTGAGATATAAACTCAAAATACTGTTGTTTTTTTTCTCGCAAATGCGAGTTTATATCTCGCATTTCTGACTTTTTTTCTCGCAATTCTGACTTTTTTCTCAGAATTGTGAGATATTGCGATTGCGAGTTATAAAGTCCAATTTTGAGGGGAGAAAAAAGACTATGTTCTCAGAATTGCGAGTTTATATCTCACAATTCTGAGAAAAAAGTCAGAATTGCAAGATGTAAACTCGTAATTGCGAGAGAAGAAAGTCAGAATTGTGAGATAAAAAGTCGCAATGACCTTTTTAATTTTTTTATTCAATGGCGGAAACAGACTTCCATAGAGTTTAAATCTCACAATTCTAACTTTTTTCTCTGAATTTAGAGTTTATATCTTTAAATCAATTCTGAGTGCAATGAAATTAACGCCAAGCAATTAATAAAATATATATATATATAATGATGGTAACATAATGCCTCAAACGCAGATTCAGACTATTGCTGTTGTTTTTGTTGTTGTTTGATCATTTATAGCCATGAAAAGCTTTTGGCCATGTTTAGAACAGCATTAGAGTAGAATGAATCCCATAATGCAATGCACTTGAATGTGATTTCTTATTTGATCCGACTGCCTGAAGTTAAAAAAGAGTTGCTTTCAAATTTCAAAATAATCATATTTATTCTTCGACTTGATAACAGGACACGACTTTCTGAATTAAACATGCAACATAGTAAGGTCATTTGACAGCAATGTAGCATTCTTAAAAATCCTTTTCAAAGTTTTGGAAATTTTAATACATAATATCATATACAATAAAAAAAAGTTACATTTTGCAATATATTCTGCACGGTCAGCAGCCCAGCTAACAGAGAACATTCTCAGAACGTCCTGCTAAAGGTTTCTCAAAGTTGTTCTTCCAGTAACATTAATAGAATGTTTATTCAATTTTGTCTGGTCTCTAAGAAAAGTACATTGAACTTTTTTCCTGAAACCTTTTAGTTGGACCTTTTTTAAATGTTACTACTAGTTTCGGAATGTTCATTTAAAAGTACATTTAACGTTGAAAAAGTAACATTCAAACATTTCAATGTAACATTCCAATATAAGTGATAAAACGGAATGTTGACTTAAAGGGACAGTTCACCCAAAAATTAATTTACTCATCCTCCATCCTCTTTCTTCTGTTGAGCACAAAAGACCAAACAGTTTTTTGCTTATTTACTCTCTCAGGTCTGCAGTCTTGCACTCCTCCGTCATTCGAGGAAGCGACCACGACGTCTGTGGCCACAACTCTGTCCTCAAACACCTCCATATCTATCCCAGAGCACTCTCCGTCAGACACCACAGAGCAGCCGCGCTACAGGTCAGCATGAAGCACCTCATCGAAAGAGTCTTGAAACAACAGTATCACTTCACTTAAAGCCTTTATGTAGAATGCATTCATAATGTACATTATAATGCATCTTTATTATATCATATATTATATCAGTATTATATTACATTATTATTATACCATAATAATTGTAACCAAAGTTAAAACATATTGTAATATTTGCAGACACCTTGTTACATCTGAAATTGGTTGTTTGTTTGCATTAGACTTTCTCAAGGCGTAGAAATAAATAGATAATTATTATACTGTATTATAATTGTGGTTATAATTATTCATGAGATCATGCAATGCATTATGAGGTGCATTACAGAGCATAATTAATGCATTAAGATACTTTTATAATGCTCTGACCACATGCATATGAATATCTGTGAATATACTTGTTCTCCATTGTTTTCACAGAAGACACACATTGCCTCTGAAAGACGCTGAGGGAAGGTGACCTTCATTTGCATGACTGTATTTATATTTACAAACATATTAAACTGGCTTTGCATGCTCACGTCAGCTAGATTATCGAATTTCTTCGTATTTTTGCCTTGTTTTCCAGTACAAGTATGTAAATATTCTTAAATCAAGAATTATTCAGTCTTGTTTTCTGAAAAATGTATTTCAAATTAAGTGAGTTTATGCTGACAACAAGAAAAAAAATATCTGCCAATGGGATCTGAAAAATAACCTTGTTTTAAGCATAAACTCACTTCATTTTGATACATTCATTTTGAAACATGACTTCGTATCTTAAGTTGCTTCTCAAGTAAATGTGTTTTGATTTAAGAATGTTTAGAGATATTTGTAGTGGAAAACAAGACAAAAATACAGAGTCAGAAAATCCTTTTTTGCAGTGCACGAAGCCGTGAGAGAAAACCCGTGTTTAATGAGTTTAGTGCGTTTTTCCAGTTGAATGTGCTTGTTTTGCAGGACGCATGAAGTGGTGCACGTGCATGAGGAAGAGCAGCAGACCATCACTGTGCAGGTGGAGGTGAAGAGAGAGAGAGAAGAGGAGGAGGAGGAGCCAGACGTCTCTCTGACGCAGTACGTGCTGCAAACATTACCTCGATTTTTCACTACCATAAACATGCATATGAATCTCATACCAGCAGCACTCGGTCTCTGATATTTTCATCCTATTTTCAGTTATTTGATTGAGAGAAACAAGGTAATGGTTTTGATTCTGCATGAACTGAAAAGATATATATATATATATATATATATATATATATATTTATCTTGAATGCACTGTAAGTCACTTTGTAAGTTGCTTTTGAATAAAAGCGTCTGCCAAATGCATAAATGCAAATGTGTGAGCCTGCACTAAATATTTGAGTTTTAGTAATTTTAGCATTTCTACTTTTAGCTGCCAAGGCAACATTTCTAATTTTCGTTCGAGTTTTCTAACTATTAAATATTGAATACTGAAATATTTTCTAATATTTCTATTAAATTTTATTTCCGCTTTATTTCAGGTAACAAAGACAATTTTAATCGTTTTAGTTAGCAATAATAAGACAAGTGAATAAAATGGATAAAACATTAATGTGATGTAAATATATAGTGAAAATGACTAGTTATGCTCAGAATATATAATATCATAATAGTATAATATTAAATATTATAGAACCTGCTCTTAGTGAGTGCAGTCTCTATAAAATAATTTATTTTATAGAGACTAAAACGAAAATTAACCAACAAATTTTAAATAACAAAGAAGTTTTTGTTTTTTTTGAATAAACAGATTATGAGTTTCTTTCCTGAGAGAATGGGTATTACTGTTGTACCATGGCGCAGAATGTTTTTCTCTAACCTTTTTTAATTTGACGGGAGCAACGGCTTCTAACCTCTACTTCATGTGCATTTATTGGTACACAGAGCAGTTGAGACAAACCAGAATCTATCTTCAGTGGTTGGAACAATAGGTCTACCCGGACGATAACGCGGAGCAACATTTTTTATTTATTTAATTAATTAATCAATCACTAATAATCATTTTATATTTATCCCTGTTATTACATTTATTTTATATATTATTATTATTCTAAAAAAATTGTTTTCATTATTAGCTAATGATTATTTTACATTTCACCCCTATTATAAAAAGATTTGAGTCTTAATAATTTTTAATGTATTTGCCCTCTTCTCTTTTTTTAAGTGCGGTGATGGATGTTCCTCCTCCAGACACTGTTGACCTTGTCCCAGAAACAGCCGCTTCAGCACCCGTTACCCAGGAAACCGTCTCCCAGGCAACACTTCCTGGTGACACCCAGACAACAGTTCCTGTGGAAACAGCTCCTTTGACAGAAACCGGGACCCTCGAAACAGCGCTGGCCCCTGAAGCAGCAGAGCCGTTCGGTTCTAGCCCGAAAATGCAGTGTCCTGACGTGGACAGACTCTCAGAGTCCCAGAGCCGGGAGTCTCTGGAGGAAGAGGTCGCATCAACCACTGACATCTATTTTGTAAGTATGAGCGCGATCGTAGGACGTTAAACTGACACAGACAAACTCGTCTTCTGGATTTGCTCTTTCCAAAGTGCTGTTCAGCCATTATTCATGGATTATCAGCTGTGATGTGTTCAGGTACTGTTTTGGTGGCGGATGCATAATGCTGTCATATTAATTTCATGCTGAATTTATGAAGCGTTACATACAGGGTTCCCACAATCACAAAAATAAATATGGAATTTAAAAATTGTGCTTGAAAAGTGAATAACAGTGTTATTTTGGTATTATGTCTACATTTTATTATTACTTTATTTAAAAAAAATATTTTATATTTATTACTATAACATCTTGTATGTATATATGTGTATGTATGTATGTATATGTATATATATATATATATATATATATATATAATATTTTATCTTTCTATTTATTTGAGTTTTAAATTTAGTCTTTTTTGTACTTTCTTTTCGTTTAGGTTTTTCTATTTCTATTACATTTTATTTCAGCTTTATTTCAGTTAATGAAAAGTTTTTAATAGTTCTAGTTTTAGCTAACAATAACAACACAGCTGAATAAAATGGATAAAATCTTAAAGCAATGGAAATATATATAGTAAAAATTACCAGTTATGCTCAGAATATATAATAATATATCGAATTAATATAATATTTTATATTATAGAACCTGCTCTTAATGAGTGCAGTCTCTATAAAATTAAAATTGGGCAACAAGTTAAAAAAGAAACTAAAGAAAATTTTAGGTTTTTACATTTTTATTTTTTCATTTTTTATTTTTTAAAAACTTTTTAAAAACTTAAAACAAAATTAGGCAACATTTTAAATTTAGTTTAAGTTTTTAACTTATAATATATCTATTTTTTATTTACTTATATTTTACTTATATATTTATTTCAGCTTCATTTCAGTTAACAAAAATTCTTTTTAATAGTTAACAATAACAACAAATAAAATCTTAAAACCATGGAAATGTATATTGTGAAAGTTAGTAGTTATGCTCAGCAAATATATAATATCATAATAATATAATATTTAATATTACAGAATCTGCTCTTAGTGAGTGCAGTCTCTATAAAATAATTATTAAAATTTTATAATTTTTTAATATTATTATTTCATCCAACAATCACAACTGAATGTCTAGGAAGTGTCATGGAAATGCATTGCACGGAAGGTGGAAACCCTGTATTTATTGTCCATATTTTAAACACACCTAATTTTGGTGACTTTGTGTGGTGTGCTCTAATTTCCTTTCCTTTTTTTTAGCTTCTCTCTCTGTATTTCTCTGCTTTTGATTTAGCATTTACATATTTAAGTTATCCATTAAAGTCATGGTCATTTACAAATTGAAAGTTACTTGTTAGGCTGAGCGAATATGTAATAATATATTAATAATAATATAATATGTTAATATTATATATTTATATGTATATATGAGTGAGGTCTCTATAAAATGATTTATAACACTTTTTGTGTAATCTTTAATCACCTCTCTAAAGTGCCTCTGTATGTAATATGAATGTATGAGTTATATATAAATAATATAAGTTCTCCATCATAG
>NW_015549681.1:173270-180297 GCF_001515605.1 Sinocyclocheilus anshuiensis | reverse complement strand
CTTTCCAAAGTGCTGTTCAGCCATTATTCATGGATTATCAGCTGTGATGTGTTCAGGTACTGTTTTGGTGGCGGATGCATAATGCTGTCATATTAATTTCATGCTGAATTTATGAAGCGTTACATACAGGGTTCCCACAATCACAAAAATAAATATGGAATTTAAAAATTGTGCTTGAAAAGTGAATAACAGTGTTATTTTGGTATTATGTCTACATTTTATTATTACTTTATTTAAAAAAAATATTTTATATTTATTACTATAACATCTTGTATGTATATATGTGTATGTATGTATGTATATGTATATATATATATATATATATATATAATATTTTATCTTTCTATTTATTTGAGTTTTAAATTTAGTCTTTTTTGTACTTTCTTTTCGTTTAGGTTTTTCTATTTCTATTACATTTTATTTCAGCTTTATTTCAGTTAATGAAAAGTTTTTAATAGTTCTAGTTTTAGCTAACAATAACAACACAGCTGAATAAAATGGATAAAATCTTAAAGCAATGGAAATATATATAGTAAAAATTACCAGTTATGCTCAGAATATATAATAATATATCGAATTAATATAATATTTTATATTATAGAACCTGCTCTTAATGAGTGCAGTCTCTATAAAATTAAAATTGGGCAACAAGTTAAAAAAGAAACTAAAGAAAATTTTAGGTTTTTACATTTTTATTTTTTCATTTTTTATTTTTTAAAAACTTTTTAAAAACTTAAAACAAAATTAGGCAACATTTTAAATTTAGTTTAAGTTTTTAACTTATAATATATCTATTTTTTATTTACTTATATTTTACTTATATATTTATTTCAGCTTCATTTCAGTTAACAAAAATTCTTTTTAATAGTTAACAATAACAACAAATAAAATCTTAAAACCATGGAAATGTATATTGTGAAAGTTAGTAGTTATGCTCAGCAAATATATAATATCATAATAATATAATATTTAATATTACAGAATCTGCTCTTAGTGAGTGCAGTCTCTATAAAATAATTATTAAAATTTTATAATTTTTTAATATTATTATTTCATCCAACAATCACAACTGAATGTCTAGGAAGTGTCATGGAAATGCATTGCACGGAAGGTGGAAACCCTGTATTTATTGTCCATATTTTAAACACACCTAATTTTGGTGACTTTGTGTGGTGTGGGGCTAAATATGAGTTACATGTTCCACAGAGCGCCGGTCTGGATGATCTAGTTGAGTTATGAAGGTAACACACGTGTGTGTGTGTGTGTGTGCATGTATATCTTTATGTCTCTCTCTGAGTGTCACAGTCTCTCCTTCATCATCAAGGCTTTAAAGCTCTCAGGTGAAGCTCTTCTAAACTGATATTCTTGAAGTTATCACAGACTGTGTCTGAACCGCATGACCTGACACGCTTCCTGTGATGATCAGTTTGTGTCTGACACAGAACATGAAAGTGCTGCTCAGTGTGACCTGGTTTTATGTCTCGTCAGGCTGGTTTGGACACAAATGTTTTGGTGCCGTGAGGATTTTAGCCTGAGACACAGAAAGTGTCAGTCCTGATGTGTGTGTGTGTGTGTGTTTCTCTGCTTTTGATTTAGCATTTACATATTTAAGTTATCCATTAAAGTCATGGTCATTTACAAATTGAAAGTTACTTGTTAGGCTGAGCGAATATGTAATAATATATTAATAATAATATAATATGTTAATATTATATATTTATATGTATATATGAGTGAGGTCTCTATAAAATGATTTATAACACTTTTTGTGTAATCTTTAATCACCTCTCTAAAGTGCCTCTGTATGTAATATGAATGTATGAGTTATATATAAATAATATAAGTTCTCCATCATAGCCATGAAAATGTATATAGTGAAAGATAGTTGTTAGGCCAAGCAAATTAAATATTATTATAATATATATCATAATAATATAATTTTTTAATATTGTATACAGTATGTATGATATAATTTATAATATATTAAATATTTTAAAATTAAGAATATAATATTTAATATTGTGCCTGCTCTTAGTGAGTGCAGTCTCTAAAAAATTATTTATAACAATTTATTTTTAATCTTTAAATATAATATAAACAGTTTACATATGTAGGTTATTATCCATTAAAGCCATGGTAATTTATGAAGTGAACATTATTTGTAATGCAGAGCAAATTAAATATTATTATACAATATATTGTAATTATAGTATATATTTAATATGAAATATATCATGTTAAATTAATAATACAATATTTAATATTGCACCTTCTGTTAGTGAGTGCAGTCTCTGTAAAATTTATAAAATAATAATCACCACTCCTTTTTTTTTAGTTTCTCTCTTTGATTTTACATTTACATATTTCTTGTTTTCAGTGCTGGTCATATTTATTTTTTGCAATATTCTGTACACTTCTTTAAAGCTTTAAAGTCAACATGAAATAGTACTTGCAACCAGTTTGACTTTAATGTGATGTATTTATGAGTGAAAAGGACATTCAGTAAGAAACAAGGGAGCAGAACTGATTTCATCCATCAGAAATTGATTGTGAACTGTCTCTATATGAGGGTGGTTTTAAAATAAGAGCTGAAAAGGAAAAGCAAATCATTACATTATGATAAAGATGTTGTTTCTCTTTACAATAATGTGCACTGATGAATGGTTCAAAATAAAAACAAGATTTAAAGGGATAGTTCACCCAAAAATGAAGATTTTCTGTTAATTTACTCTCCCTCAGGCCATCCAAGATGTAGACTTTTTTCTTCAGTAGAACAGTAAAGAAGATTTTTAGCTGAAACTGTAGTCCTTGCTGATTCATAAAATGCAAGGCAATGGCTACTGTCACTTTTAGAGTCAAAAACACATATACAGGCAATAATTAACAGCCGTGGCTCCTGACGATATATTGAGGTCTTATGAAGCGAAACGGTCAGTCTGTGCAAGAAACTGAACATAATTTACAACATTATTACCTGTAATCCACAGCCTCAGGCAAACGGAAATATGATTCTTTTCAGCGAACTGATTCTTTCGGACAGTTCGTTTCAATGAACTCGTTCAGTTTACTAGTTTGTTTACGTAATCAATCACCCAATAATGATGTGAAACGTGGATGTTTTTAACATATAAAGTGAATAAACTAGTCTTCATCAGCTCACCTTAATACAGAAACCTTCATTAATTTGGCCCCTTCATTCAAGTGTTGGGTTCACGCTTGCTCATATCAGCGGCTCATCGGTCTTCGGTCCGAGTCGAACTGTTTCCTCAGTTCAGTGACTGCTGGAGGAACTGGAGCGCTGAATCAGTTCATTCATCACAGGATCAGATACGCCGCTATTTCGGCTCATTTCCAGTCGGAGTGACTGTCAGGCGTCTGAAAGTGAGTTCTGATTGAGTAGATCTGTGCTGCTCAAGCCGCGAATCAGATGATTTGCTGAACTTGTTCATCTAGTTCACTGAAAAGAACCGATTCAAAAGAATGATTCGTTCATGAACCGGACATCACTCTGGACCGTTTGCCTGAGGCTGTGGATTACAGGTAATAATGTTGTAAATGATGTTCAATTTCTTGCACAGACTGATCATTTCGCTTCATAAGAACTCAATATATCGTCAGGAGCGCCGGGTATTAAGTTTGTCTTGCCTGTATATGTGTTTTTGACTCTAAAAGTGACAGTAGCCATTGCCTTGCATTTTATGAATCAGCAAGGACTACAGTTTCAGCTAAAATGCTTCTTTACTGTTCTACTGAAGAAAAAAAGTCTACATCTTGGATGGCCCGAGGGAGAGTAAATTAACAGCAAATCTTCATTTTTGGGTGAACTATCCCTTTAAGAAAGTACAAATAGATTGATTTCATGTCAACTTAAATCAGTTTCATTCATCAGCATCATCATGATCTGTTCCCTGTCTCTCTTCCTTCCTGTCTGTCTCCTTTATTTACTCATCCTCATTTCCCTCCTGTCTGTCTGTCTGTCTGTGTGTGTGTGTGTGTGTGTGTGTGTGTGTGTGTGGTCTGTGTGTGTGTGTGTGTGTGTGTGTGTCAGTACGCTGAAGGCAGATATTGGGTTTATTCTCCGGTGCTCCAGCGGAGGAAGCTCAGCTCCTGCAGTGGCGTAAGTGAACGGATCTGAACACCTGAGAGCAGGACGTCCCAACCTCCTCATACACATCAAATATAGTCATAATATCACATTATAAAGACTCCATTTGAATTTAACTTGACATTGGCATTTCTATTACAATCTCACAAACCCTCGGTTGGGAAATCCTGCTGTAGACTGTAGTTTTTAGGGTTTTATTAGAGTCATGTTTCGTTGGTCTTAAAATCCAGTAGCTCACCTTCATGTGTAGTTTTTCACCCTGATGGACAAATTCATGATTCCTGGTAATGCTTTCCACATTGGGTTAGGAGTATGGAAAACTAGCTTCTTCTTACTCAACATTACATATTAAAAGAGTACGTGCAGCAGTGTGCAGTATGCAGTACGTTTCATATAGTATTAGGCTATGCTTTGGTCACATGACCAAAACACATTACCATGAAAGTGCTGCATCTTTAATCTTTTCATTTTAAATTTTGTGTAAAATTATCTTAAACTTTTTGCAGCCCAATCAATGAATGAGTCAAAAAGGAGATGATATTAAATATCAAAATTATTATTACTTTAGGTTCATCCATCAAACTGGAAAAAGTATAATTGAGATCATGGTTATGGTAGTTAACTAAAACTAAAACCATAAAAAAACAATTGTTGAAAAACTTGAAATAAAATAAATGTTAACTGAAATAGAATATTTAAAAACTTAATTTATTTTAGCTACTTGCAAGGAAACATTTCTCATATTGATATAGTTTAACTTGATGTACTAAAATAACTCAAACTGTAATTAAAAAAATGAAAACTATATAGACATGAAGAAAATGAATAAAAATGAACAAAGACACTAAACAAAATTACAAAAACTTTTACTAAATTACTGAAACAAAAATTTAAATTAAAACAGAAAAAATAAAAACTAATTCAAGCTATTAAGAAAAATAATAATAGTATTTAAATGATACTAAAATAACACTGAGATACTATTATAGTTTTCATTCATTTGAATATGAATTAATTATTTTTTGATTTTCCATTTTAATTTTTTGTAATTTGTTGTTTTTTGTCATTTATGTTACGTTTTATTTAGTTAGTTTTTGTTCAAAATGAATTTAAAAGTATTACAATTATTATTATTATTATTAATTAGTATGCAATTAATTATTAAATATTAAAAAATATTTTAATAAAAAATATAATCTTAATATTAACATATTAAAATAGGTTTATATAGTTATTTTATTTTCCTTTGGTTGTCCTTAAGTTATTTTAATAAATCAAGTTAAATTCAATGAAAAGTTGCCTTGGCAACTAGCTGAAATGAATTATGTTTATTTCAAATAATGATTTTTTTTAATGGTTTTAGTTTTAATTAACAACAATAACATTGTTTCATAATGAGACACAGTGTTGGGAAATCCATAAATTCTATGCATACTGAACATTTGCACACTGTGTACTGCATACATGCTGCATACAGCCAAACTAGTATGCGTAGTATGATAGTGTGTGTTTGGAGGCATATTTCACTGTGATCTGTCGTTTTATTCTTCCACTAAATGTTGAGTGTAGTCACCTCATGCATTTGTTCTTTCTGTCTCTGTCTGTGTGTTTGCGTTTCGTGTGTCTGCACGGCTCTGTCTCTCTGTGCCCTGTGTGTAAACGGATCCCTGGCCGTTCAGAATCCCTACCCAATTCAAGACACCCTTGCTTATAGTTTCATTAATCCTCATTGTCCGTTCATTCATTCATGCATCTATTCATCAAGTCAGTAAATTGAAAGAAATAGTTCCCCAAAAATGAAAGCAGTCATTATTTACTCACTGACTTATATAATTATTCACATTATTTACTTGCTTAATTTTTTATTATAGTAATATTATACTTATTTAATTACGAAATGATTAAAAAAATACAGTATCACATTTTTAACCCTAACTCATATTTTTAGGTAATAATTTATATTAATATATATTTATATAATTATTATAAAATGTATAACATTTATAAAGATTATTATATTATATTTAGCTGGAATGCTGTCCAATGAATTGCATAATTTAGATGATAACACCTAAATTATATATACTGTATAATGTTTAACATTTATAAAGCTTATTTATATTATTAATAATTATATTAGTTTATTGTATTTATATATTAAATTAATTTTATTGTATTATATTTAAACAGATAATAGTGAATGTAATTATATATTTACATAATTATTTAATATTATAAAGTGCATAGCATTTATATAGTTTATTTATATTATTCATAATTTTATAAGTATATTATATATATTTAAAATTAAATATATTTAGACAGATAACAATGACATATAAATATATTTATATAATTCTATTATAATAAAATTTATAACATTTGTAAAGCTTATTTATATTCTTAATTATATATGTTTATTATATCTTTAAAATGAAGTATATTTATAACAGTGAAATATAATTGTATATTTATTGAATTATTTTACATTCTTATAAAATGTATAATGTTTTTTAAGCTTATTTATATTATTAATAATTGTAATTATAGTATATTATATTTAAGAATAGCTATTTGGCTGGAATTCTGTCCAATGAATTGCATAATTTCCTTATTTATTTTCCAAAAGACTTGCACACGGGTGTGTAAATAATGACAGAATGTTCGTTTTTGGGGTGAACTGTTGCTTTAAACAGAGAAGTGCTGCTGTAGATGCTGAAGGCAACAGTGTGTGTCCTTCAGATGAGTTCATTAGCATGAGCTGCAGGACGCTTCAGCTGCTGAGTCAGATCACGTTCTGAGCCTCATCTCACACACACACCCTTCTGTCTGCTCTATGTGTGTGTGTGTGTGTGTGTGAGAACGAGAGAGAGAGCGAGAGAGAGAGAGTGTGTGTGTGTGCGTGTGTGTGTGAGAACGAGA
>NW_015549681.1:165004-172456 GCF_001515605.1 Sinocyclocheilus anshuiensis | reverse complement strand
ATAATAAGAATAATGAATTATAAGTTAACATATTTAGATGTTAACAACTAAATAATACAAAATGAAAGTAGAATGTAAGTAGTAACAGAATTTAAGGAAGTAATTTAGCCAGATGCAGAACATGCTTCCCTAATTAGATGTCTTAATCAGATTAGATGTCCAGTCGGGTAAGTAAAATTCTCTTTCACTTGCCCCTTCAGAAATAAAATGTAACCCTCCAAAGTGTCTAGTGGGAGTGACCATGTTACCCGCCACTGCTCAAATTAATGTCAAGCCCTGACTGTGTATTAGAAAACATCAAAATTTCAGTTCTAAAAGAAAAGGACTGGCCTGCATGTTTGCACACAGATCATCCCGATAGCACACGTACATCTCAGAGACGTCTATTTGACGTGTTTTTTAGAGTGTTTGTTCATCTGCAATACGTCTATAGGACGTTTCCCATCAGATGTCAAATAGACGTTCAGAAGAGTGCATCCCAATTTGTCTACAATTTGTACTGTATAGTATGCAAGATTAGGGATATTGCATCCTTAAATGAAGTACACTGATAAAAGTTTGCCAAATGTGCCTGGATGGTGTGCTGTTTCTGAAATAAACAATGCATGTAAAACTGACATCTTAAAGACGTCTGTCAGATGTTTGTACACAGCAGATGCTTTCCAGATGAAGCGATCTTTAACAGACGTACGTGTGCTATCTGGGTCAGAATCATTCTCTCGCTCACCTCTAGCTGCATTATAAGAAAATGCTCTGAGGTCTGAAGATGCCGTTTTTTTGTTGGTAGTGTCTCAATCCTGCTCTCACTACATACTCACTGTTTGAAAGTAAGTACTTGAATGTGCAAAGCAGAACTTGATGAACTGTGATGCATCCAGTGCTTTCTCTCTCTCTCTGTACAGTGATCTGTATGTTCAGGAGACTTCTCTCTCTGCTGTGGGACTGAAGCGGTTTTGCTGGTACCTGTTCTTCAGGATGGATCCTGCTCTTCTGAGCACGAGTGAGATGAACTGAAAAACCTTCCAGACAAAAAAAAAAAGCTGTTCCTTTTCTACCTGGGTGCCACTTCCCGATCAATTCCCCTTAAAAACAACGTTAGCTCTCAGAAAATCCAGTGTGTGTGTGTGTTTGTGAATCCAGACGTCAGGACGGTTAGTGACGTGCTTCGACTCAAATACATCTCGTCCTTTTGCATTGCAAGCTGTCGACGACCCATAATGCACTAGACTAGATTTAATGTCTTCGATCATTCCATGAACTCAGCCGAACGACGTCGGCAGTCCTGAATCCATGTGTGATACATGATAGATTTTTATTGTGTGTACATCTGAGATGTTCAGAGTTAAAATATGTGATCAAAGGAATAGGTTTGAGACTGAAAGCATTACTGCAGATGATTGAAAACATATCATGTGATGCTGGAAGCTGCAACATATCAGCATCACCTATGAATCCAGCCTCAATCATGTGAGTCCTGTCTTTTTCCATCAGTCACGTAGTCATTTCTCCTTTTTGTATATTTCGTTCTCTGTATTTTTTCATAAGTCAAATGAATTTTGTTGGTCTAGTATACTGTTTTAGATCGTCTTCATTAAAACATGCTGAATTCGCTCTATTCAGGTCAACACACTGCAGAACATCATTCAATCAACATGTTTGTCTTGTTTTTAAATACAATTCCTAAGCATCATTAAAATGAGATGCATTTACTTAAAAACCTAATATTAAGATTTTTTGAGAACATATATCTTGATTTTTTTCCTTCATTGGCAAATTGTTTTCTTCTTTTTCTTCTTCTTATTATTATTTAAAATAATTGTATTAAATATATTATTTAAAAAATCCATATTGGTTCAAGGAAAAGTTTCCAATATATTTTTTCTTCTAAAATAAGGTTTTATTTATTGTCATCTTTCATCTACATAATTGTATGGATGTCTATTACAATTTTATAATTTAGAATAATTTTTGACTTTATTGGTAAATTGTTTTTTATTTCTTATATTAAGCAATTATTATTATTATTATTATTTTTATTGCTAAAAATCTTTTTATAAAAAATATGAATAATTTCATTTTATAATGTATAATTATAATTTATAATGTAGTTTTTTACTTTATTGGCAAATAGTTTTTGATATCTTATTTTAAGCAATTATTATTATTAATTATTTTAAATATTATTATTAAATATTATTATGTTTATTTTAAAAACATGTATACATTTTTTATAAATTAATATTGTTTTATAATTATAATTTATCATAGGTTTTTGTAACTTAAGCCCCCACTACACAACTTTTGCCCTGATTTACAGTCTGGTGAAGTCAACGCAAGTTGCTAAAAGTCAGAGTCAGTCTGCAGATTCGAGTTGACAGATTTCATAGTTTTGCTTTGTTGATGTCTTGTGTTTTAAACATCTGTTCAGATTTGAAAAGTCGTGTGGTGTATTCCAGCCTTTATTCTAAGTTATTATTATTATCATTGCCAATGAAGTATGAAAAATACTTGATTCAAGATATCAGAATATTTTGCATCTCAAATAAATGCATCTTATTTTAATCATGTTTGAAAACCATGCATTTCTATGGTGCACTGAGCGCTGTCTAGAGTCATTATTATTCGGACAGATTTTGTGAGCGAGAGGAAGCGATAGAGAGTGACTGTACAGTATGTTTTAGTCATTCAGCATGAAATCATTGATGTTGTCTGTGTTTGTGATTAAAACACTAAACACACTGAACTGTCGAAACGGCCCACGCTTCATTTCAGCTTTTACGACCTTGTCATTCTGCTTTTTTAAGCTTTATTCCATTTCGAGGAATATCGCTTTTCTTTTCAAATAATGTTTTATTTATTGTCATCTATTATCTATGTCATTTTATGGATGTCTATGAAAACGTTATAGTCTTTTTTTTTTTTTTTTTACATTTTTATGTTTTTTGTTTGTTTGTTTATTAAGGCTAATTTCAGATGTGCTAAATATCATAATATATATACGACATTTATATATACATATGTATATAATCAATCTCTTGAGGGAATGTTTTGGTTCAGTATAAGTTCAATACAGCATCTATGACATGAAAATAATTCTGAAAAAAAAATCACATTTACAATAATGCAAAATGGAATAAAAAATTGGACATAATTTTAAGATTTTATTTATATGTATTCAATTCTAGTGGCAGTACTTTCAAAATTGTTAATGTCTGTTTTAAGTGCATTAATGTAAATGTGTGTTTGTGTTTCCTCTGTGAGTTGGAAATTATACTTTTTATCCAACTGCATCATTTCTTTAATGTTCAGTTTGGGTTTTACAAAATAAAATTTACTATTTTATTTAAATATTAAAATGTCAGCAATGAAATCCTCAATATTATCAAAATCAATCCTATTTCTCACGTTTCATGAGGCGAGTCTTTGTAGTATAATGTACGATATGTTTTAAAGCGTAATAATGTACTATATGTGTGAAGTAATGAGAGTTTTATTTTTCGGCCTGCATGTCGTTCGGGACGCTTGGTTTGTAGCTCTTCAGACATCTGGTGTGAAGCTGTATTGTATAATGTGTGTGTATGAGAGTGTTTGACTGTACTCTATATATTTTGGGTTATTCGTTTGAGGAAAGTCTGTGCTGTACTTTAGGCTTTGTCATTTCTGCAGCTCTTTTCTGGTGAGACTCGGTGCATGTGAACCAAACCAAGTATAAGCGTCTGTAAGTGTCCGTCTCTCACACTAATGTGTGTTTGTACAGATCATTAGCTGCTAATGATGATGTAAACATCAATACAAACCATACCAATAAAGCCTATATGGAAAATACACTTTTCTTTTCACTCTGGGATTTTGCTTTTAAATATGATTTACTGTATATTATGCTTTGGTTGTGAGTGGATCTGTTTCCTCTCGGGTCTAAATCCATGTTTAGTGTATTCTGGGTAAAAACAAATGACATGCAAAGAGTGTCGGCCACATTTATGGATTTTACAGCATTCGAGTTTACATGCTTCTAGACACAGTACAGTTTTTTTAAATGTACAACTAATAGGATAATTTGCTTTACATTAATTCGATTTTGAAGGGAAATTGTCATGTGCATAAAAACAGTCAAATCCAAAAACAGGATTCAATTTCTTTATGCAAAATAATGTTTATTTCTTTTGATTTTGGAGTGAAATATGACTTCAATATAATTAATTTTTCTTTCAGTTTATTTCATTTCAGTTTCCGTTTATTATTATTATTATTATTTAAATGTTTTGAAACCTGCCATGATGAATTATAAGTAATATCTGCTTCTCATACTGGTCTAATCAGACTGATACTAATCATTTAACCCTGGAGCTAACATCGTTTGTTTTTAATGCTTTTCTTGTCATCGTTTTATTTTTCATGCATGCTTGTGTTTTGATTGCGAAGTGTTCTTTTCATCTTTTCGACCTGAAGAAACCAGCCGCTGATGAAACATCACAGGAAAATCACTAAAAACTCCAGCAAAATGTAAGATTTTCCGTGAATAATCCGTTAAATAATATGCTGATTTGCTGCTCAAGAAACATTTCTGATTATTATCAATGTTGAAAACTGTTGTGCTGCTTCATATTTTTGTGGAAACCGTGATACCTTTTATTTTTCAGGATTCACAGATGAATAGAAAGTTCAAAAGAACAGCGTTTATTTGAAATCGAAATCTTTCGTGACATTATAAATGTCTTTACTGTCACTTTTGTTCAATTTAATGCATGCTTGCTGAATAAAAGTATTAAATTATCAAAAAAAATAAATAAATAAAAGAGCAGTACTGTCTGGCGCTTTTATCAGTAATGATAGCTGATGCCAAACCTTCAGGTTGACTTTTGCAGGCTGAATATTTTCTAAAAGCATGTGTGTTGGGCCTGTAGTGTGTTGATTAATGAGACTCAGACTCAGCGCTCACACACTTCCTGCAGCAGAGACTGCAAACACACATCAAATAACCAAACAAGTACACTGAAAAAAGATTTTCAAGCAGTACTTCATCCAATTAATCATTTGTCTTTCAATTAAATTTACCATTATTTGTTTTATTTTCAAAGTAATTTTTTTTAGTTAAAAACATTGATAAATTTTATTTAAATTAATTGACTTTCTTCAACAAGAAAAATATTCTTTGTGCCAGGTTTTATAAAATAGTTTTCATAGACATAGAAAATATTATTTTTCATTGGCTCAAGTTATAAAATATAGATGTGATTCATTACCCAATTTTTTTTTTAATTTTTAATTTTACAGTGTACATGTAACGTGTAACAAGGACACCTTAAAATAAAGTATTACCCAGAATTATAATATAATATTAAAATATAAATTACAATATTTTCATAATAGAAGTGCAACATGTATTTTTTTTTAAACCGAACCACAAAATTAATTCATATTGCTGTCAGATTACAGATTTTTAGTGTTTTATGTTTTTACAATTTGTAATTTGTTTCAATAGTTATAATTATATAAGTATAGTTTTTTACTCTATTGGTAAATAGTTATTTTTTATTTCTAATTTTAAGCAATTATTATTATCATTTACAGTGATTGTATAAACAATACTTTTTCCCCCATGACTATTTCTTATTCATAATACAAGTGTATAATATAAATATATATATATTTTTTTTTATATTGCTGTTAGATTACAGATTTTCCTTCAGTTATTTTTCTGTTTTAATGTTTGTAACGATCATTTTGTATCAGTTTTTTTTATTTATTATTACAATCAATTATTCTTATTAGCATTGCCAGTGAAGTATGAATAATATATGAATAAAAATTATGGTATTTTACCCATGTTTCTTACTTGTAATAGAAGTACAATATGTATTTTTTTATATATATTGCTGTCAGATTACAGATTGTCCTTCAATGTCTTTGTTTTAATGTTTGTTTTTTAATGTTTTTTTTTTTTTTAATTTAAGTAATTTCTATTATTATTATCATTGTCAGTGCAGTATGAAAACTACTTTTTAATTGTACCTATAATGAAATGTTCTGTCCATGATGTGACGTCATAGTGGATCATTTGTGTACATGTTTATTTTTGATGCATAATTGACGCAATAGGTTAGTATTCACAATTCAAGCATCATTTTATTTTTAATTTGAAAATGTTGATAATTACAAATAGATTGTGTGTGTGTGTGTGTGTGTGTGTGTGTGTGTGTGTGTTCACAGCGAACCTCCAGATCAGCATTCATGAAAATTCATAGAGACACATGAGGTGTGTATGACCATAACGAACCTACACGTATTAAAAAAAAACAATGCAAAACAAAACAAAAACAAAAAAAATCCCAATGCATTTAAAATCAAATAAATAGTGCCGTAACAGATGAGCTCTTGTCTGGTATTGAGTTGTTGCTGATCTGTTAGTCTCACACTATAGCTTCCACATGAGTGTATTTGTTATTTGATGTGTTTGGGAAGGCGGGACTTCCTGTCTGCTGCAAATATCACTTCCTCCTCCCATAGTGTCACACAGACAGGAATAGAAAGCTCTGATATCAGACTCAACTAGCGGCTTCATCACGGTTAAACACTTACAACTAGTACAGTCTGTCTAGTAGCTCGATTTCACAACTTTGCTGTAAAGTACAGTCTCAAGAAAACGTGGTTATACAATATTTCATCCAAAAAAACATATATATCAAATTCATGAAAATGTCATGAAGATACTGCAGAAATCAATGTCAAAATCAAAGTGAATGCAAAAAAAATATTTTTGAGTATTTCATAATATTTTTAAAAATAAAACAAAAGAAAAATTTAAGGGGGTCTGAATACTTTCCGTACCCACTGTATATATATATATATATATATATATATTTATATTACACAAATAAAACTGAGAATGTTAGTGGCACGACATGTAGAGGGAGACAAGATGAGTGACAGGTGAGGGCTGGTTGTCATGGTTACAGGTTTTGGCAGCACTGCAGTTTGTTGCCCTTCTGGCCATCTGTAGTCGGCGGGACGCTGATGTCCACTACGTTGTTTCCCGGCGACTCGTCATGAGCCGATCGGTCAGCGATTTGCTTCTGTGATACAATGCGATAAATTTCTACAGATGCAGGAGAAACAGAGAGAGAAAGAGTAAGAGAACGAATGCAGATTATTGCCAATAAAACAGAGAGTTTACGATCTGCTGTAAAATCGGACTGGATGAGCCTCGTTCAAAGTCACTGTCAAATAGCTTGATATAACCTGCTAAACTGTTGTTCCCTTTCAGTCGGTCACTCTCGACGTCACGTCGGATGACCGACGAATTGGGATCTCGCTTAGAGGGACCAATCTACTTCGAGTGTAAACTAAACGAGCCAATGCACATTGGCATGCGATTATTGCATCCAGCTGCTGCTGATCACAGCGTGAGTATAAGTAGGCAGCAGATGCAACGCATATTCAGCTTTTCGCTTC